>NW_020257632.1:2477973-2633341 GCF_003255815.1 Theropithecus gelada
AGATAAAGCTTTCTCCAGGTGAAGGGACTAGTTAGGATATAACTATTACAATTTATAGGTCTGGGATATTGGTGGATAACTAAGCTTCCCAATAGATCACTCAACATTAAATTGTATTTAGCTATCCTTATCTTCTCTCGTGAACAAAAGCACAGGGTGGACGTGTAAGTATGTGTGCACCAGACACTTTTTTCTGCCATTTACACTCCGTTCTCTGAGAGAATAAAAGATTTTATCAACCAAAAAATAAAACTGTGACTCTAAACCATTGTCTATGCACCCAGCATAGAGTATTTCTGTGCCCCATAACTACTTGGACAATCTTAACATAACCTTTTGTTAACTTAAATATACTAGAAATTTTCTTTCTTAGTCATTTGTAACAGCCAGCATACCATCATATGTGTGTACACATATAACCAGTACCTTGCAGATTACAGTATAACTGATAAAATAATATTGTAAGTTAAAATATAACATATAATTTTACAGTATAACTCATAAAATAATATTGTAAGTTATATGTTATATGTTATTCCCAATTTACATTTTTTTCAGATGAGAAAACTGTGGCTCAAAAGTTATGTTACTTGTCAGACATCACCAGACATTTAAGTGATAAGCACAAGATGTGAACATAACTCTTCTCTGTTAAACCTATTAGACCTGCACAGCCCAATATGACAGCCACTAACCACAAGTGGCTGCACATACCTGATATATGACTAGTTTGAAACAAGAAGTGTTTTAAGTGAAAAGTAGAGATGAGATTTTGAAAACTTGAGATGAATTAAAGGATGTAAACTTTCTCAATAATTTGTATATTATTTGCATATTGAAATGATAATATTTTAGATGTACTAGGTAAAAGAAAATATATTATTAAAATGTATATTTCCTGCTTCTTTTTCTTTTTTATAATGTGGCTACTAGAAATTTGAAATTTTGTATATGGCTTGCATTTTGGCTCATTATATTTGCATTGGATAGCATCGTATTTTGCCATACTGTCTAAATCTTTATAGGAAAACTTCAGTTTGAAGTTCCTGAAGTTTCCTGCTTTGAAGAAGCAGGAAAAATGCTTTTTAAACGTGAATTTTCCACCTCAAACTTACATATACACAGCTTATTTACATGTGTCAACAATGCTGATCACACTAGAAGGAAAATTATTTCTCTCAAGCATGAGCTTCCTAATGTCAATGTGAAGCGACATCACATTCTGTGCTTCGTATATTTCTTCTTTCTCTAAAATGACTGTACTGTGCTATGCTATCAAGTATGATCTGTTCTTGTGAGGATTATTTGTGCTGCAAAACTCAACACCTGGATGCTCTGCATGACTGGCCGGCTCTCAGGATAATCAACAGCATATGGAATTACATTCTTCTACTGCAGGAAGGGCACAGTCATTTAGCAGCTGTTCTCACACTTTAATCTACCTAAGATTGAGGAAGAGAGCTTTTAAAACTATAAATTTCCAGGATTCCACTTTCATGGAATTTGATTCAGGAAGTTTGGGAAGTAGCCAGGAATGTTCATTTTGTTAGATTTCCCGAGTGATTCTGAGGTATGTAGCCTATAGATGAACCTTTGAGAAATATTTCCTTAGAGGAAGGACTGTGTGTGCATTTGGAAATGAAACAAATGTCTGAGCAAATCATGTCGATGTCAGTCATCAGAATCTGTCTTATTTTTATGAATTTGTTTATATTATCTATATTTTATATAGCTCAACATGAATTAATATTATGTCAAAAAATTGAAACTAATCAGAGATGGAATTATTATGGATAAATACATATATTTTAAAGCACTGAGTTTAAAAAGGGCAAATCTTTCTCAATTTCTGAAATTTCAATTTCATCATTTATAAAATGAAATATAATTGTATGCTTCACTACAATGTCACATGATATATTTTAAAATGCTATAAATATTGTTATTAATTATTTAAACCTTATCTACCAAAAATACTTTAACTAGATGAATATCTGGTAAGATGCAGTATTTAGCATTCACTGTAGCTTAAAAATGAAATACAGCATGAGTTCCGAAACTGACTTTTGCATTGTAGAGTAAATTATTGAACATAGTTATTTATTAAAGAATACAAAAAAATGACTACATTGGCAAAGATGTGGTATAAGTATGATATGATATATGTGGCTGATTTTTAATAATAAAAGATCAGTACATATAATAGAAAAAAAATTTAGTGCCTGTATATTATGAAATCTACCAATTTTTCTACTTTCCCTATTTTATCTATCATATCATAGAACACTAGAGAACACTAAAGTAAATGTACTACACAATTCTTTCCCAAGAATTCATTTCAATAGGATTGAATGACCATAATGTGTAACACATCTTACTAAGTACATTATTATGAGAAAGCAAAAATCATGGTGTATGCCTTGCAGCATAAAGCCTGTCAAATACAAGGTCATGTATAGAATCAGTATACATTAAACAATTGTTGAATAAGTAATAAATAACTTAATAAATAAGCAAATGAACAAATGCAAATGTAGCAAAGGACTCTGTCAAAATTCAGAAGTAGACACATCCCCTAACTACCTATGCACTCTTGTCAATGTATGTCAAATATTCCTTCTCAGGTGTCAATAGCCTCTCTCTGCATTGCAGGAGGAAGAATTTTGATAATTACACATTGTGTACACAGATCAAAATGTCACATGTTCCCCATAAATATAAACAAATATTATATATGAATAAAGGAACAAAAAAATAATAATTCTGAATACGAGGTTTAATATCATAGCTATAGCTACATGTAAATGTCATAGCACAAACTGAAGATTTTTATAAATTTGCAAAGTAACTCCACTTGCTAACTAGGTGAGTAAGGCTAAGAAACTAGGAGAATGCCCTTAAAGTTTTTAGACCACAGTAGAAAAGAGCTGTGGACCACACAAAATGTAAAATGATGGAATTCAAGTCTTTCGACAGATAGTTTTTCACTAGATCAGAGGAGTGACAACACTCAGTGCTTAAATTCACAAATTAACATTAATTAATAGATATGCCCAAACCGTCAAAGTCTCAGTCCCATCTAGACATAAGGCTGATATATCAGGGAATAACAAATAGGAAAACTAAGCAAAGGGGAGAGTCCAGCATTTGTTAAGGGTTATCTATACGCTGGGCCCTTCTGTTTATCTTAATTAATTCTGACACCAACACTGACAGCTAGGCATTATTCTAACTTTGCACCAAAGAAAATTAAGTTCCTTTCCCCTTAACTACCAAACAAAGCCATATGGTAAGTAAATGGTGGAGCCAAAATGTCAACTCTAAGTCTTCAATTTCCTGTGCTCTTTCTTCTCACCCTACTATCCTTCAAGGAAGAATATTGCTTCACAGCCATCTGAATAATTTCTGGGATGAGTGAACTGAGTTTTAACTTCCATCCTACCCATGTAGCCTATAGCCCTTCTAATGTTATATACCATACAGAAAGAAGAGACAATTATGAATATGAAAATGTCCTAATGTTCAATCCAAAGAAACTCTGAATTCCTCAGCAACATAGGAGGTGGCAGTAGAAGCAGGAAGAGTGAAATCTATAAAGACTTTGACTTATACAGACATAGCTTAAAACAGCCTAACTGCAAAGCCACCTACCTACCATGAATCCCCATGCTGATCACGTTCATTTCACCACAACAAATTAAAGAAGTGAGAGGGATATAAATAATTAGCACTGTGGCCAATTCCAGTAGGGTTTTCTGTCTAGCTATATGTATGTTTTCATTTCACAGCAATTTTGAAACTGAAAACAATCACAGAACTAAAGAGAACACTTATTTGAGTGCCTCTAAACCGTTCACATTCTGTGTTACTTTCGTGCAGTTACTCCTGATCTTTAGAGAAGGAACCAACTTTACTAAAATGAAAGACAGCTTTGGAAAATAATGTATGCATTTATGTTAGAGAGGGAGAGGGGCAACTGCTCTGAAAGGGCAACCTCTAAGTTAGTTCTGATTTGGGCAGGTGAGAAAAGGTACCAAAGTGATAGTTGCTGACAGAATTCTGGGAACTCTGGGAAGTCACATCTTTGGGAAGTACAGGTAGACTTTGCTTCATTGAGCTTTGGCTTTGTTGATTTTTGCTGATATAGTGCTTTCTATAGATTGAGATTTTGTGGCAGCCCTGCTTCAAGCAAATCTATTGACACCATTTTTCCAATAGCATGTGCTCATTTTGTGTCTCTGTGTTACATTTTGGTAACTCTCACAATATTTCAAAATTTTTCATCATGATCATTATTATTATTATTATTATTATTATTATTATTATTATTGGGACAGGGTCTCACTCTGCCTCCCAGGCTGAAGTCCAGTGGTGCTATCTCGGTTCACTGCAACTTCTCTTCCTGGGTTCAAGCAATTCTCCCACTTCAGCCTCCTGAGTAGCTGGGACTACAGGTACATGCCACCACACCCGGGTAATTTTTGTATTTTTAGTAGTGTTGGGGTTTCACCATGTTGGCTAGGCTGGTCTTGAACTGTTACCTCAAGTGATCCATATGCCTCAGCCTCCCAAAGTGTTGGGATTACATGTGTGAGCCAACGTGCCTGGACATTTTTGCTGTTATTGTACTTGTTATGGTCATCTATGATTAGTAATCTTTAATGTTCCTGTAGTAATTGTTTTGGGGCACCAAGAACCCCATCCACATAAGACAGCTAACTTGATTGATAAATGTATGTGTTCTGATTGCTCCACCATCTGGCTATTCCCTCATCTCTCTCCCTGTACTCCAGCTTCCCTATTTTCTGAGACATGGTAATATTGAAATTAAGCCAATTAATAACCCTACAATGGCCTTCAAGTGTTCAAATGAAAGGAAGAATATCTCTTCTCTCACTTTAAACCAAAAGATAGAAAAGATTAGGCTTAGTGATGAAGGCATGTCAAAAGCCAAGATAGGCTGAAAGCTAGGCCGATTGCAGTACACAGTTAGCCAAGTTGTGAATGCAAAGGAAAAGTTATTGAAGGAAATTAAAAGTGCTACTCCAGTGAACACAAAAAATTATTAAAAAAACAAAACAGGCTTGTGGTAGTGGTCTGGAGAGATCAAATCGGCCATAACATTCCTTTAAGTCAAAATCTATTTAAAACAAAGACCTAACTCTCTTCAATTCTGTGAAGGCCAAGAGGGGTGAGGAAGCTGCAGAAGAAAATATTGAAGCTAACAGAGGTTGGTTCATTAGTTTCATTAAATTTAAGGAAAGAAGCTTTCACTGTAACATGAAAATTCAACGTGAAGCCACAAGTTGTATAGAAGATCAAGCTAAAATAATTGATGAAATTTGCTACACTAAACAGCATATTTTCAATACAGGCGAAGCAATATTATATTGGAGAAAGATGCCGTCTAAAACTTTCATAGCTAGAAAATAGAAATCTATACCTGGCTTCGCAGCTTCAAAGGACACTGGCTCTTGTTAGGGGCTACTGTTGACTTTAATCTCATTTACCATTTGGATCTCATTCATCATTTGGACTTTAAGTTCATTTACCATGTGGAGCTCATTTACCATTCTGAAAATCATAGGGTCCTTAAGAATTGTGCTAAATCTATTCTCCTTGTGATCTATAAATGGAATAACAAAGCATGGATCACAGCACATCTGTTTACAGCACAGTTTGATAAATATTTTAAGCCCACTATTAAGACCTACTGCTAAGGAAAAAAAATTCCTCTCAAAATATTACTGCTCATTGCCAATGCATCTGATCACTCAAGAGCTCTGATGGAGATGTACAAAGAAATTAATGTTTATTTTATGCCTACAAATATAACCATTCTGCAGCCCATGGATCAATGAATAATTTCAACTTTTGAATATTATTATTTAAGAAATACATTTTAGCCAAGCGCAGTGGCTCAGGCCTGTAATTCCAGTACCTTGAGAAGCTGAGGTTGGTGGATCACTTGAGACCAGGAGTTTGAGACCAGCCTAGCCAACATGGTGAAACCCTATCTCTACTAAAAATACAAAAACTAGCAGGATGTAGTGACAGGCACCTGTAATCCCAACTACTTGGGAGGCTGAGGTAGGAGAATCACTTGAATCCGGGAGGCAGAGGTGAGCCGAGACGGCGTCATTGCACTCCAGCCTGGGCGACAAGAACAAAACTCCATCTGAAAAAAAAAAAAGAAAAAAAGGAAAGAAATTCATTTTATAAGGCTATAGCTGCCATATATTGTGATTTCTCTGATGGATCTGGGCAAATAAATTGAAAATCTGCTGGAAAATATTCACCATTCTAGATGTCATTGCAAATGGAATTCATGGGAGGTCAAAATATCAACATCAACAGGAGCCTGGAAGAAGTTAATTCTAACACTCATGAATATCTTTGAGGGGTTTGAGGCTTCAGTAGACGAAGTAACTGCAGATATGATAGAAACTGCAAGAGAAATAGAAGTGGAGCCTGAAGATGTGACTGAATTGCTGCAATCCCGTAATAAAATTTGTACAGATGAGGAGTTGCTTCTTGTGGATGAACAAATAAGGTGGTTTCTTGAAAGTAGTCCTGGTGAAGATGCTGTGAACGTTGTTGAGACGACAAGAAAAGATTTAAAATATTACATAAACTTAGTTGATAAGGCAGCAGCAAGGTTTGAGAGGATTTAATCCACATTCAAAAGAAATTTTACTGTGGGTAAAATGCTATGAAATAGCATCACAGACTACAGAGAAATCTTTCATGAAAGGAAGAGTTCATCTATGCAGCAAGCTTCGTTGTGGTCTTATTTTAAGAAATGTCCACAGCCACATTTCCACAGCCATCCCAACCTTCAGCAACCCCCACTCGTATTGGTCAAAAGCCATCAAAGGCAAGGCAAGGCTCCACAAGCAAAAAGATAAAAATGTGCTAAAGGCACAGATGATAACATTATTTTTAGCAGTAAAGTATTTTTAATGAAGGTATGGATGTTGTGTTTTTTAGACATAATGCTATTGCACAGTTAACTATGGTGTAGTATAAACATAACTTATATAAGTACTGAGAAACTAAAAAATATGTACAACTCACTTCATTGCAATATTTTCTTTATTGTAGTGATCTGCAACCAAACCTGCAGTATCTCCAAGTTATGACTGTAGAGTCCACAGTGTAGTGGAGATTGAATCTCCATGGAGATGTGCCTGAAAATCTCTTACTACATGATGAATGTAACTCTTTGGGAACTGACAGGACATACTATCCAGCGAAGGAAAGCCTAGTCTGACCATACCTCCTCTCTGTATAGTTGTTTGTCCCCATTCCCTTTTACTGTGAAACATGCCATGTGAATCTCTGTTCTTGTGCTTGCCATAATTTAGAATCATTGATTTATGTGCTCATCTTCCTTTATTTTAGTGTGAACTCTGGAGAGCAAGAACTTTATTTATTTTTTACTTCTTTACTATGTATTCACTTGATCCTCAAAACCTGAAACAGTGCCTTAGAAGGTTCAGAACATACTACTCTCAGCCACCAACTTTCCCCCTATACCCACATAGACAGTCCCCACTAGCAATTATCCACTGTCTCCTGAGATGATTGGTTTAGGGTTCACGGTCTAGGCCCTCAACAGCTTACTTCATTTCACGTTGTACTTTCTTCATATCTCCACAGGAAAGCTGGTTCCTGTTCTATTGTCTCTTTTGTCTGTGGTGTTACATGCTCTTCTCTTACAAATGACACTTTATGCTGCTTTTACAACATCTTTCCATTAATTCCACTCAGGTTGATACTTATTGTCAGAATCAAGTTTAGTTTTTCCACTCAAGAGGGCTTTCCAACCTGACTTCTCAGAATCTATGTATGAGTTGGCTCATAGATTTGATTTCAATGACAAGGCTTAACTTATCTGTGAAAGATAACCAGATTCAAAGTAGGCACTAAAAATATACTGCTAAGTAAATATCTAAAATCCAGGAGGCCTTGCAAGGATGAAGGATAATATTAAACAAGAAAATAAATGAAGAGTGACCCAATTCTGTGCATCTGACATCCATAAAGAAATAAAAAGCTTAACTTATAGTCTCAAAATAATAAAAAATAATTGTGAAATATACTGGTCTTTCTACTAATTTCAGAGATAATTTTTTAAAACACACACACAAGGCAAGAGAACAAAATCTATTTGCTTTTTTTTTTTTAATTTTTGAAGATTCCTATGCTCAAACACAGGGAATTATGATATAAATTAAAATATAAAGTAGTTGTAATTTGCATGGGTTCACAGACCCTCATATGCAATCCCAGAGCCGTATACAATAGCATTCCCAATATGAGAGAATCAAGCTGACTTGGTTTCTAGGATGTCCCAGTGCTCGCTTTGGATTTGTTCACACACAGATTCAGATGCATTTTAATCTCCAGCTCAGCCCATATGGTCACCCCATGAGCATTCAGAATAATTCTCAGGTACATAGTCACTCAGCTCTAAAACAAAAGCATGAGGATATCAGGCGTGTAACATTCATCATCTTCAACATAATAATTCATGAACCTTAAAGAAATGGTACAAACTCTACTGTAGCCTATTAATTTCCAATTCCATTTAATAGCAGGATCAAAAGCTGCCTCTTTTTCCAGTGTAGGGAACATGCACAGTAATAGAATAGATACTCAGAAATGCTTTCACCATCAAGCTGGGGTATGAAGGCTCCATCTGAGTAGGAGTTCAGGATCTGTTCTGTGATTTCTGTTGCTAGGCAACCACTTCCTTTGTCTGCTTTGTTCAGAACAGTTGCTTTATTTATACTTGGTTTTAATGATGCAGATCATAATGTGAAATTATAAAAGAAAATAGGAAAAAAATATCAAAAATTGTTCCAGGGAATTTGGAATACTGTATGAAAACTAATGAATGTTGATGCAAATAGAACTTCTGCAAAAAAAAATCCAAAATCATAATCCAACAGGTCCCACCTACCTGAGACTTTTTGAGTGGGCAATATCACAGCGTAGAGTTAACCTTGTATATTAACTATGTCTGTCCAAAATAAAACCTAGCACCTAGGCAATAATGTAAAAATACCAAAAACAACTTGAAGGCAATTTTCAGAAAACAAATAACTTTTTTTAGTGTTAGATGTTGAGATAATTTTGAGATTAACATGTGTTAAAAATCAAAAAGTAAACTTAGAAATGAAGAGAAATACAGAAGGACAAGGGATGCAGGAGATAAAAGGTATATTTATAAATTCTAAATTTTGAGAAACCTTGAAATATATGATAAAGATTCCAGAAACTCTGATGTGCACATACCATAAAATTGAACTAAACTTCTTCGTTGACAAAAAACTCACTATTTTCTACCACAGGTAAATTTAGAACAAATTATCCTCAATCTATTATATTAAAGATGATTATTAATGGAAGAAAAACAATGGCTATGCTTTGATCATGTTGATTGTTACTTAAGTTTTGCCTAGGCTTTCCATGTCTATTATCTTTTTCATTAGCTATTCTTATTTGTTTCCTTCCCCATTAATAACAGTGAACCTCTTGGGTGCCCACAAGGTTCAAATATATTAGTACTTCACAGATCTTAATTTGATCTTCAAATGACCCTAAAGAAGGCACTATTATTATTATCATCCCCATTGTATAGATGAGAAAAGTGAAGCACAGAGGTGTGAAATATGTTTCCCTGGGGCATCCAACTACTAGGTGGCAAAACCAGGATTAAAACCCACATACTCAGCAGAATCTGCTCACTTACTAATCTATGAATTGTTTTGTTATTCCTCCCAACCCACTGCCTCAATACAATTTTGTTAATGACTGCTTTCACACTGAGTACCCTCCTTGATTTGAGTTTTCATAAAATAACCAGCTAACTCAATATTTTCTGTCTCCATCCATTTTTATTCTCAATCTTGAGCACTATGGGTTATAAAACGTTTGGACTACTGCATTCTGGTTATAATAAGCCCTAGGTAAAATGTGTTCTATTCATGTCGTTAATTTTCACGCCTCTCCCACTGTTGCCTATAGAGTTTTGAGATGCTAGAAGACCTGAGGTATACTCATATTGTTGCTGTAGACTGGCTTGCTTGCATACTTATGAATGTCTTCAGGCTTTTAGTCCTTCTATTATATAGGAAGGTATTAGATAAATACCAAGAATTAAGGACCAAACACACAGGAGACTCCATATGAAGTATGATTATCAGTATTTTTGCTTATGAAATGTGGGCTTCCACTAATCTAAACCTAGGTCTCAGATGTTTTATTTAATGTCCCCACAATTAAAGTTCTTAATTTTTTAACTCTTATTATTATTACATAAGAAAATTGTTTTGACTAATTTTTGAAGCAATAACAAGTCTAGGGTCATAGATATTTTGTGACCTTTATGTCTACATTAACCTCAAATTTCAAAGAAGTAAAGTTTGCATTTTACCCTATATAAAGGCATTGCAGAAACAGGCAACAAAAGTGGGAGAGGAGAGAGGTTCTGATGCCACTGGAGTTTGTCATTCTTAGAACAAATAAGGCTGTGTTTCAAGAGAGGCCCAATTTGCCTTATTCCTTATGCCCTTGTCTTCTAATGAAATTCTCATCTCTAAGTCAATAGTTCTCCAACTTTGGGTCCCAGACCAATGGAGAACAGACCTCAAGAGTACATGTGGCCACCTGCTTCCTCGTTAAACAGAAACAGAGAAGCAAGGCAAAGCATACCAAGAAATGCTGGCCACAAAGAGAGGGTATTAAACCTCTTTAAAGCTTGTAATTTTCATGTGATTGTATGTAATGTTGTTTTGAGCCAAACAAAGCTCATTTCAATCCATTTACTAAATCATAATTTTTAGAATACAGACCCTTTTCTTTATCAATAATATACATATGATTGAAGTATTTATTAAAATTATTTGATGATGATTGCTAAAGTTGCAAGAAAATTTATTTATTTATTTTTACTTTTTTACTTCCATAGGTTTTTGGGGAACAGGTGGTATCTGGTCACATTAGTAAGTTCTTTATTCGTGATTGTGAGATTTTGGTGTACCCAATATCCGAAGAGTATACACTGAACCTAATTTGTATTCTTTCATCCTCCACCCCACTCCCACCCTTTCCCCCTAGACCCCAAAGTTCATTGTATCATTCTTTTGCCTTTACATCCTAATAGCTTAGCTCCCACTTATGAGTGAGAACATATGATGTTTGCTTTGCCATTTCTGAGTTACTTCACTTAGAATAATAGTTTCCAGTTCCAATCAGGTTGCTCCAAATGCCATTAATTTGTTCCTTTTTATATGGCTGAGTACTATTCCTTCAGATAGATAGATAGATAGATAGATAGATAGATAGATAGATAGATACCACAATTTCTTTATGCACTCATTGATTGGTGGGCATTTGGGCTGGTTCCATATTTTTGCAATCGCGAATTGTGCTCCTATCAACGTGTGTACAAGTATCTCTTTTGTATAATAGCTTCTTTTCCTCTGGGTAGATACTCAGTAGTAGGACTGCTGCATCAAATGGTAGTTCTACTTTTAGTTCTTTAAGGGATCTCCACGCTATTTTCTATAGTGGTTTTACTAGTTTACATTCCTACCAACAGTGTGAAAGTATGCATTTTTCACCGCATCCATGCCAGCATCTATTACTTTTTGATCTTTTGATTATAGCTATCGTGCAGGAGCAAACTTTATGCCTGTGAGATAGCTATAATCAAAAGATCAAAAAATAATTGTTCTTTTAGACTTTCCTCTGGGATAATGTGTTTGGACAACCCTGAGTGTTTTATATAAGGTAATCTTCTTAATAGTTTTGATAGTCCCTCAAAAATAACAGAAATATTATTAATATTAATTCATATACAATGAAATATTTCTTGAAATAAATTGTTTATATTTAAATATAAAATAAAATATGTTACGTTTTAAATGTAAAATATGTAAATAAAATATATTATAGTAGATATACTATAATGTAGGATAGAAGGGACCTTGTGTAAGCTGAGTCTTGGACAGAAAAATGAGCTAACAATTCATTAGCTCATGCATTTTTTAGGTTACTATGGTACAGAAAACACATAAGGCTCAATTAAAGAACAGAAAGGTATAGTATAAAGTCTACCATCAGATATAATAAAATGTCGTTGTTTAGTGACAAGGAGAAGCATAGGGTAAATGAGAGGGCATGCAGGAAAAGAAGAAAATGATTTGAAACTTTTTATTTCTGTGAAGCATTTTGGTAGATGTTTTCTTCTAGCATCACACCATAAACCTAAATGAGTACAAGGGCCACAGTGATGTCAAAAATATTTGAATCTGGCTAAGTATTAAATCATAGATGATGCTAATACCCTAAATAATGACTCTTCCCATTTGCTGTCTGCAGTTAGATTCACAGCCCACTGAGTATGAATTGGGTGTTCATCTTATATAGCAACATGAGAAAATAGTTAATTTAAATAAATAACAGCAAGAAGGATGTAAATACTAACACACTAAGCACTACTTTATAATATTTTATATACATCAATTAATTTAATTATATAATAACTGCACATGGTAGATACTGTTCTATGCTCATTTTGTGGATGAATCACTCGGAACATAAATACTTGTTCCAAGATCACATAACTATTATGTGGTATAGCTGGAATTAGAATCCCTGCAGTTTAGTTTAAGGATCCCAGTGTTTACACTGACCTAGGCTTATTAATTCTTAAACACATTTTCCTTTAAATAATTAATGAGTTGACTTTTAAAAATTGTTTAATTTAAACATAATTTTACCAATGTCAGAGACTTGTTGAATTTTTTTCAGAGTGTCTCAGTAACAGAGCAAAATTTTATAGCTGAGACCCATGTTCCATAGTACAACTTGGTATCACAAATGAAATCCACTAGATTACAGATGGCTACCTCTGTTTACGAGATAGATCCATTTCCAGTTAATAAAATATGTTTTTGTATTGTCATATATCTTCTTGTTAAATATCAAATTACCTTTAATTTTATAAAAGCAATTATAGGCAAATAATAGCTTAAGTTTAAATTACAATGTTAAAGAAAGTTTAAAAACCTCAAGATTGGCTGGGCGCGGCAGCTCACGCCTGTAATCCCAGCACTTTGGAAGGCCGAGGCGGGCGGATCACGAAGTCAGGAGATCGAGACCATCCTGGCTAACACGGTGAAACCCCGTCTCTACTAAAAACACACAAAAAATTAGCTGAACGTGGTGGCGGAACCCTGCAGTCCCAGCTACTCTGGAGGCTGAGGTAGGAGAATGGCGCGAACCCGGGAGGCAGAGCTTGCAGTGAGCCGACACGGCCCTCCAGCCTGGGAGACACAGTGAGACTCCGTATTGAAAAAAAAGAAAAAAAAAAAAGGCGCACAAAATTATGGTAACAGATATTTCAGCAAGACAAGTTATTTAAATATTGTCTCTTCTACTTCTGAAATATGTGCCCCTTATGATGTGTATGGTTAGATAATTTGAACAGTGAAAATTGGCTATGGAAATGTAGTACTTTCTCGTATATGTCAGAATATAATCGCTCATGATTTATAGCAAATTTCTGAGTTTATAGCTTTATTTTATATTTAATTATTTTTATATTTTTTCTTAATTTGTCCATATTTGCTTCTGCAACCCCTTAAAACAGAGTTATAGTGAGAGCTCAGAGCACCTCAAGCAGCTGGTGGTAGAATAGCTCAAGCTGTTTTTTGTTCTCTGATTAGTATAAGATCCCAGGATGAGGAATTAAAATAAATTGCGTTAGACTAAAAGAAATTCTATGTAAATAAAAGCATGTAGTATATCACAACATTGCAACCTGTCTCTGCCTCAGAAAACACAACATAAGAGCTAGAAACAATTCCAAAATGCCAATAAATTGTGAACCTATGATTTGTTAGTTAAAATTACCAATTATATTTTGTACTCAAGAGCCTTACATGCTAAATAACTGTAAATATTGCGCCAAGTAAAGATGCTTTGCCTATGTAAATTTGTAGGCATCAAAGAGCACAGAATTACATGTCATTCATCATCATTTAAAACCATTTTAAGTGTTAGATAATTAATGATATCTTTCTCATATTGAAATGTAACATCTGTCTAATTCTAGATAGGGCATTAAAATACACGATATGTGTTTAAACTCCATAGTGTTAATTGATCCATAATTAGACTGTGCAAATAGGAAACATGTCACTTGAGATGGATAATAAATTCATATTACTTGAAATATATGGAAAAAAATCCTGTGCTGGTATGAATGATAAAATTTGAATTGTTAACATAACTGTGAACTGTACACCCTGTATCCGCTTTGGTCAAATCACATTATTCCTAGTTATGACTTTTCCCCTAACTGGGAAAATTAGTTTCTACTGGTTTGTTTTAATTTCTCAGTTTGCTAACAGGCGAAATTTGAGAATTTCATGCTAACTTAAATACATACCATAAATGTTTATAAAAACAAAACTTAACACTCAATTGAGAAAAAAAAAAATCTGTTTAAAAATACTCTGATAGAAACAAGGATTCTTTTCACAAGCTGACCAATTACACGTCATTCTATGGAGATCTGACAGATAAATGGATTCCCAACTGGAACATTTTTATTCTTATGCTGTTTTCCTTAGTTATTAAAATCTGTGTCTCCAGGATTTAAAAAGCTCAGTATTGCAGTGATTGTGGATTAAAACTACAGCCATTTGGCATACAGAGAAGTTGTAATGCATTGCAGGAGGTACCATCAGCAAGATCAGCAGGGTGAACTTTATTAAAGTGTTTTTGCCACCCCTTGCCTATAAAATTCAAGCTGTTCTTAAACATTAGTCCTTATGTAGGTTGCCCTCTGGAAGTAGAAGTTTTTGCAAAATTTCACAATGCAAGTTTGTTGCTCTGGGCATGTCAATTTGTTAAAAAAACAAATAAGTAAAACCTCTTATTGGGCTTTAAACATTGTCATATTCTTTCTGTCTACATTTTCCCATTTTTTCATAACCATGCTGCTACACTTAAATGAAAACAATTAAATTATAATTTTGAATAAATATGTTATTACATTATGTGCTTTTCTCCTGTAGTATGTTTTCTATTCAACATTTTTTTTTTTAACTTACATCTGCTACCTTACATTAGATAACCCTGCTCTGACATAAAGTCTGCTTTTAGGAGATGCTTAAAAAGTTGGATTATAGCACCAGATAATATATCTTGCAAAATCATGGCTTGGACCAAGTGATTCTCTATTAACTTTTAGATTGATCTGGTTCTTGAAGGCTGTTTGGTTGACTCATGTATTCATCAGACTGAAGTTTATCACAGATTTCTGGCTTTAGCTTTTTAGATCTTGTCGATTCTCACAGCATTAAGCAAGCAAGCTGTTCTTTAGTGTTGTAAATTTACTGGTGATGCTTTTGGATATTGCTTAATGTGGCATGTGGGTAAAAAAAAATAAGAAAATAGACAACCAGAGACAGAGGAGTGTTTGTGGCAAAATCATATCTACCTTTGTTCAGTGTCCAGGGAGCATGAGAACAGAGGATCTGATTTGATCTGCATAATCCTACTGAAAAGCATGTCATGGTCAATGATTGATTTTTGAATTGTAATAGTTAATTTAAAAGGAAAAATTGGAATAAAATAATAGCACGAGGCATTTTGATAAAATTAAAAGAAGAATTTTATCATCACATTTAAATTTCAAGACTTTATAACAGCTGCAAAGCAAATTACAGATCTACATCTCTCCTAGCCTCACCCCATAAACAGAAAGAAGACGAGACTGCAGAATATTAGGAAATACATTTCCATGAACAAGTAGGATTTGAAAGCAGTCTGCTGTATTATGCACTGAAACTGAGGACCCACACTTTAACAGAATCTAGATGCCCGAAGAAACACTGACTCAGGTTACTACATTTTTTTCAGCTTCCCAACTTTCATGGTTCAAATATCTTAACCTGTATGCTGGTCAAAGAGCAAGAGCTCTTCCACATTTATTTTCCTATAGTAATTAAACTTATGTATTAGTGCTAGACCATTTTTTGATTTTCTAAGTCTTTATTAAGACACCCCCATAATCAAGGAATACTAGAATTTGGTTCGAAGTAATGCTCCCCAGATACCGATACAGGATCTTTTCCCCCTTTGCCCAGCCCAGAATTCTCACCTTTCAAAGAGGATCCTTGAAATTCCTAAAGGTGACCTGCTTAGAATTTTGTTTTGTTTTATTTTTAGTTTCCTTTTCCTTTTATGACTTCCCAAAACAAAAGAGTTTACCTCTCCTGCTCTGGTGTTTCTACTCTTCCTTTTGCCTCCTTTCCCCCAAGCCACCACTATCCCATGGATTCCAGTTCTGTATGGGTGAAACCATGCCTGCCTATGGGAGAAGCAACAATCATGGATACGAAATAGGATTTTTCTCCTGGGAACTTAGTAAGTGATCTTATTTTATTTGTTTTTATCAATAAAAATGTAACAATTAAGATTCTTTATGGGTCTGTTATGCCTGAATATAAAAATAGCATGAATTTTTTAATCTTAGTCTCCCTAAACTAGTTAAGTATTATGCTGACTAACCATAATAAGAAACCCAACAGTGTTTACACTGTTCTTAGGTGTGAAGATTATACTGAGAATTAACCCCTTACTTTGGGATAAATGCACCAGTGGTAAGCAGGTAAAAAGTAGTAAGTGGAAGGATTATTAATTCGCCATCACAGGGGAACTCGTTGTAGTAATACCTTACCTATTTCCATGATTCCTTGAGGCCTGATCCCATTGACCTTTCCTGGAAGAGTGGCCTTGGAAAAGATCCTGTGTCAAGTAGACATGGTTGAAAAAGTGTCGCGATATCAAATCCATCACTGCCATAATGATTTAGAGAGAAGAAGCCTGAACCATGGAGACAGCTAAGCAGTTACCAATTTTCATGAATTCCATTTGAAGGTGACAGCCTGTGCAAATATATTGCCTTCATTTGGATCAAAAACACTCCTGAAATGAAAGTAAAGTTACACAAAAGGAATAAAATTGTAAAGGAAAGAAAATTGAAGGGAGTGGTTATTAAAGGACAAGATTTTTTAACTTCTAGAAGTCATATACAGGAGGCTGCTGCATGTATACTAAAGAAATAAGAGAGTGTAACTGTTTATGAGAACTCAGGATATAATCTAGATTGTAATCATCAGGTGTATGGAGTTTGAAATGAGGGATGAGGGATAGAGTAAATTGAACTGTGTCTACCGAAGGACAGTGACATTAGACAGAACGAAATTGAACCCTAGCATGCCAGTGATAAACAATGTTTAACAAAATGGTAATAAAACTATTCTAAAATTTCAAGAGTCAAGGTACAAAGTAAGAAAGACTTAGCTATGATTGAGGATATAATATAATATTAATTATCTTGACAATGTAAAATTAAAATGAATAGAAATAGCATCTGGAAAGGAGGAAGAAAAGAGAAATAATTTTAGAGGCACTATTATTCTTATATTTACAAACAAAGAGTCAACAAAATTTTTTAAAGTGGCTGAAGCAATAAAAACTTGGATTATAATATTTAAAGTTACTTAACAATCAATATCAATAAAACCATAATTTAATAATCAAACATTGACAAAATTAGTGGACAAGAAGGTAGGAGATAAAATGAGCTACACTTTTAGTTTTTTAAGATACAGCCAGTAAGCACTGCCTGAAGTTGGTAAATAAAGAAAATGTGGTAAAATAATATCTATAATTATGGAGGAAATCACTAGGAAAAATGGAAACAGAAAGACTGTTAAAATGTTCCTTCAGGATAGAAATATTAGAGTTGGAAAGGGTGGTAAAGGCAAAATTTAACTATAAAATTTTCTATACTATTTGGCTGATATTTATTATGTTTTATGACAGGCTAATAAAAGAAAATTCATTTAAATTCTAAATGTAAATGTGGTTCTAACAGTTGTTCTTTCTTTATTTGAACACAGTTTTCTCAGGTTGAAATGAGATAGGATCATGCCTGTTACACAATAAATACTTGATGAAATAAATCATGATTATTGTTGTTCTGCTTATTAACATCACTTTCCTTGGGTGGCAGGGTAGTTGGTAGAGAAGGAAAGTCAATATTCAATTATAAAGCATGTGGTTATATATCCACATTTTCTTGACTACTAAACTGGAACTCATTACTAGACAATAAATCCAACAAACAAGAAACCCAAGATCTGGAAAGTCATATTCCCATTGTCTTGTGTAAAACTTTGAAATCATCTAAGCAGCCTGTTTTGGGATTTCTATACCTAACATTAACATCATCACAGAGTTTTGGGTTTCTCCAGACAAAAATTTGAGCTGAAAGTCAGCATCAACACAGAGGTTATAGAGTTATCACACCCTCATTAATGTCTCCTGTTTAGCATTATGAAGATTCAAGCCATTCTGATTCATTTATTTTTTTTTAATTTTTATACAACCCACTAACAGGAAAGGATGTTCTGCATGTTGCTTCAAATTTTAACTTGAAGTAGTTTTCATTTATTAAAAAAACTTGTGGTTTTTAATACATTGTTCTATTTAAGTGTAGGAGGTTTTCATTGGAGATGACATTAATTATAAGTAAAGCTAATTTAACAGATGGGTGATAATGAGATACTTGAATCATCAACTGAGAGAAAAATACAAACTTAGAAGAGAATGACAATCACTATTCACTGGTCATTTGTAGGCTGTGTATCCAATATTTTAAATGATCATATTTAGAATTGTATTACCTATTATATTGGGTAGAACATATGTATCATAAATATGAGTTATGCTTAAACCAAAATACATAATTTCGGTGATGCCAAAATAATATACCTATAAAAGAACATTGCTAATAAATAGACTAAAAGTAGAGGCTATAATTCTATTTTTAAAGCATGTTGCATTAAATTCTGTATTTACATTTAAATTCAGCACCATAAAATCATGTTTCTGTAAAACTTGAAGTGGTTGCATGCATTTCTTTAAATGTTGTATAAATATGAAGCATATCAAATAATAAATTATATGCCTAAAATACATAATTGTTGTAAATTCTGATGCAATAATATTTCATAGGTTTTAAAGGAAATTAAAGACATTATGAGGAGAAAGATAAAGAGTGATTTAGCAGGAACATGTGAATCTGCATATATATTGATAGATTAATACTTTTGAATATGTTAAGCCACCATTACTGTTTCCTAGCATGTTTGAAAGGTAAGGGACATGTTGATGGCACAGCTTTCATGCTCTAAACACAGAAGAGTCTCCTCTGGAAGGGACCATAATGAGTACATTCAAAGCCTTTCATTAAATAGACTCCATCAGTGTTCAGGTGTGTCAACATATTTTGCTGTAAGGAATTCCTTTAGTTACCATTCGTCAACTGGAATAAGATATTTAAACATGAATGACATGAATGAACATATGCCTAAGGGTTTTCAGTTCTTTATGAATATATTTAATGTTGTCTCAATATTTTGATAATGACTTAGACACACACCTTAATCATGCATTCTGGACTATATATCTTGATAATTACATCCTAGCCAGGCATTACCAATTTTAACGCTAGTGTTTCAGTTTAGGATTGATTTAAAATCAGATGACACAGTTTATTTTGCCTGGACTGTCTAGAAAATAATTCAGAGAGACTTAACTCCTAAGTTTTACATTTATGCCAAGTGAAATTCAAATGTTTTCCACAATGCTGCATAAGAACATATGTATGTGAGGCATGCAGGGCCGGAAACTGGAGCAGCTCAGAGGTAGTGAATAGCTCTTCAAGCCTGCAATAAAAAATGACCTCCAATAAAACTACATTGCAAAAAATTAGAAAGTAGCAGAATGGGAAGAGTAAAAAAGTCAAAGACGCAGAGACTGAAGAATGTGTGGTGGAAATAGCAAATGGGAAGCTGGAGTATTTCCAGAAGTGGAAGGGATTTACAAATGCTGACAGTACTTGGGAACCGGAAGACTATTTAGATTGTCTAGAGTTAACTGAAACATTTCTTAATTCTCAAAAAGCTGGCAAAGAAAAAGATGATACAAAAAGAAAATGTTTATCTGACAGTGAATCTGATGATAGCAAATCAAAGGAAAGAGACGTTGCTGACAAACAAAGAGGATTCGCCAGAGGTCACGATCCAGAAAGAAAAAATGTTACAAAGAGAAGTGGGGAATGGATGTTTCTCCTGGAATGGGAGACTTGTGTATGTATATACAATGAGGCAGACTTGAGGCAGGCAAAAGAGGCAAACATGATGAGTCATCAAATTGTAATTACTTCTTATGAAGAGCGATTGCCTTGACATTCTTGTCTAGAAGATGAAGCTAAACTATTGTTGGCATTGCTTTTTACATATGTATGATATATATATATAAAATCTGGATCTTGGTTTTTGATTTACTAATGTGAAGAAATCTCTACATTATAATGAAAATCAAGTTTGATATGTTTGTTTTCAAAGTAGTATTGGGAGATTTGTCAGGGGATTTTGGTTTTGGTTTTTTTTTTGCACCAATCACATTGGTTACTTTCAACAAATAAATGAAACTTTCTGTAGTTGCTTTCTTTATCAGAAAAGAATATTTGATACCATGGCATATTTTGTCCTCTGCACGAGGGAACAGCTTTTTTAATGTTGAGGGAAACTTCCTTAGTCATTGTACAATTGGTACTTGTGTTTAACTCATATGCCTAAGAATGATTCTGAGTTTTTGTTTTGTGTGTTTATGCTTAAAATACAAATGTACATGGTTTTCTTTTTGGGTTTATTTTAAAACTTTCACCAAAACAAAAACCATGGGTAGGCCCATGGTCCTGGGATGCCATAATTCTGTGCAACCTAAGAAATAAATCACTTCAAGTTAAATTGAAATTTTTCCTGAAGTTGTAATATTTCAAATTACATAGATGATTCTATAATTAATTGGACAATTTAAAATCATCCACATCAAAACACACATTTACACCTATATTCATATAAATGTGATTGTTTGTTTTCAAAATATCTAAAAGGAAGATTTTTATTACTACCAACAACCTCCTCACTCAGATGAGGAAACTAGACAAATCTTGCTGTTTTAATTGGCTAAGCAAGTGTTAGTCAAATAGACATATTTAAAGATTCCTCTAATGAGCCTTTGCTTTAGAAAAAGCTGTAATCCTTGTGCTATATTGACTAAAACATCATGCTTTGTACAATGTCTCAGCCTTGGCTCATGGAAACCTAATCAGTTAAGTTTGGGAAAGGCAGTTTAGGACCTGCTGCCATAAACGGGTGAAGAGATTTGTATAATGTAAACAATTGACCTGCATGTAATTTCCTTTACCCAACCCATTCCTTACATGTAGGCTCATTTTTTTCAACATTTGAGTTACTGGTTTAGCAGAAGCCAAGAAAGTCAAGGAAAACAATAGCTTTGTGATAATCAGAATGTTATCCAGCTATGTATTCTTTATTTTAAATACTGGTGTACAGCAGTCAATAAATAGCTTCACATTCCTTTATATATAAATATATCATATGTATATATATGTTATTTACGTATTATAATTTTATAGTATATATTTATATCTAACAAATATATAATTTTTAATCGAACTGAATATACATATACAAATTTCAGTTTTCATATGAATATGAGTACATATATTCAGTTCAATTAAAATTGTTTAAAATTTCTTGGATATGACACTAAAATCATATGTAAAAAATGTTAAAATTGAAAAAATTAGACTATTAAAATCTAACTCATCAAAATTTAAAACTTTTGTGCGTGAGCTCATAAGCAACAGAGTAAAAAGGCAACCCACACAGTATAATGAAGTACTTGTAAATCATATATGTGATAAGGGATTACTATCCAGAATATGTTTTAAAACTCTAACAACTCAGTAGCAACAAAAACAAAACTGATTTAAAACTGGCCTGAAGGATGAATAGACATTTCTCCAAAGAAGATATACAAATGAGTAACCAGTACAAGATAATGTGCTTAATAACATCAGTAGCGATTTGCATTAGGGCTATGCACATCAAAACCATAATGAGATATCACTTCACGTCCATGAGAATGGCTAAGACATATTTTAAAAAACACACACATAAACACAAAAACAAGATAAAATAACAAGTGTTGGCAAAGATGTAAGTAAGTTGGAACCCTTGTTCATTGCTGGTGGGAATCTAAAATGGTGCAGCCACTGTGGAAAATTGAATGGTTGTTCATCAAAAAATTAAACATAACATTACTACGTGATCTAGCAATACCATATCTGAACATAGACCCAAAAGAATTGAAAGCAGGGGTGGGCCAGAGATTTGTATACCAATGATCATAGAAGCATTATTCACAATAACCAAAAGGGAGAAGCAATCCTAGAGTCCATCAGTGAATGAATAAATAAATGAAATGTGGTATGTACACAAGGTGAAATATTATTCGGCCTGAAAAAGGAAGAAAATTCTAACACATGCCTCAACATGGATGACGTTTGAAGATATCACATGAAGTAAAATAAACCAGTAACAAAGGAAAAAAGTGTTGCAGGATTTCATTTATTTGAGCTGCCTAGAATAGACAGATTCATGAAGACATAAAGTAGAATGGCAATGGCCAGAAGCTGGGGGAAGCTGACTTGGCAGGTTATTGTTTAATTTGTATGAAATTTAGTTTGGGAAGATAAAAAAGTTCCAGAGATGGATAGTGGTGATGGTTGCACTACAGTGTGAATTTACTTAATGTCACTGAAACTGACACTTAAAATTTGTTAAAATGTTAAATTTTATGTTATATATGTTTTACTACCATTTTAAAAGTTAAAAAAAAAATCTGTTTAGAGCAGTGTCTACAGAGTGTAAGCATCAAATCAAAGGAAATATTCTGAAAGAGTTAATTCATAAAATATAGCATGGTAATTACTAGGGCAAAATTTGTCATTGACCATGAAACCCATGAATATTATAGTTAGAACAAAATGTAAAACATTTTTCAGAACACATATGAAGAGTTGAAATTCACCCTCTCAGAGGCTATTCTTATCTTAAAATGCTATGCATTTCTTGCCATAAAAGCCACTACAACTGAGCAAAAGCTATTCTAAGTGCACCATTCAAAAGACAAATTTTAGACAGAAAGGCATAGGAAATGCATAATCTAGTACAGGTATTTGTTTCTCTCAGAACTCCACATTTTCAGAATGATTTTCTTGTGTCTTTTCTCTCTCCTGGGACTCAGCAGAGAGATAAGACAAAGAGCATAGTAATCAGCTACCTTTCTTCTCTAATATATTCTTAGAAACCTCCTGAAACAAATGACTGAACTTGACATTGCTCATCTAAACAATGGAGAATTATATTTTTTGAAACAAACTTTATTGAAATACAAGATGCATTTTATAAATTAAACCCATTTTTGTGTACAGTTCAATAATTTTGTCAAATGCACACATAATTTAATCTCTAACATAATCAAAATAGAGAGGATTTCAATCACCTCATAATGTTCTCTTACATCTCTGTTCAATCAATCTTAACACCCACCTGTGGCCCAGGCAACTCCCCATCTGCTTTCTATAACTATGCATTTTATTTTTCTAATGTTTTTTGCAGATAGAATTGTACAACATGTGGTATTTTTCTTTTGAGCCCCTAAAAGTAAAAAACTTTCCAGAAGAAGAAGAAATGTGGCAGAAGAAGAAGTCAGAGAGATTTGAGCACCAGAAGGACTTGACATGCTATTGCTGGTTTGAAAACGAAGAGGGCAATATAACAGCAATGCAGCTCTAGCATTAAGTGCTGAGAGAGGCTCCCTGCTGACAGACAGCAAGGAAATAAAGACCTCAGTCCCATAGCCACAAGAAACTGAGTCCTGCAAACAACATGAAACAGCTTAGATGAAAATTTCTCCCCAGATAATAACCCAGGTGAGCCAATATCTTAATTTTGGCCTTGTAAGACCTACAGAAGAGGAACCAGTCAAACTTACTCTGATTTCTGTCCTACAGAATTTAATGTTAATGAGAGTGGATTGAAGCCACTACATTTATAGTTACAGCAGTGATAGAAAACTAGTGTAACATACAAACACAAAGAAGGGAAATAATGATATCTGTATAAATAATTAAAATTATTTAATTATTTATATTAAATAATTTTAATATATTTAATATAAAAATTGGCCAAGATGGCCAACTAGACACAGCCAGGAAGAGCATCTCCCACTGAGAGAAAAGACCCTCAATAAACCGGCACACTCTGTGCAGATCTTTGGAAGGAAGGCATTGGGAGCAGACAGAGGGAGGATACAGACTCCAGGCTGAAGGGGGAGAAAATCTGGGAACGCTGCATAGGGTTGACAAGCACCAGGACTCATTCCTGGCCCCCAGTGGCTCCTAGGGAAGGGTTGAGTTAAATAGTCAAGGAATGACCCACTGTTACCACAGAGCTCCAGAATTCTAGCTGCAAGAGACCCCTCAACCCTCGTGGACATTTGAGCTGGCAGGGTGAGATACTTAGAGAGGTGGCAGAGACAGAACTCAGCCTATGTAAATTTGGACAGAGCAGAGCTCTCTTGCCTGTGCAATTGTGACAGTCTGTTCTGAGTGACCCCAGTCTGTAGGCCTCTCCCTAGTTCCTAGCTGGGTGTGCTCATTTGCAGCTCAGCCTCAGATGCTCAGTTGGGGTGCTTCCCAGCAGCTACTACTATAGCTCATTCACTGACTGGCCCCACATAACCGCTGGAAAGGTTCTGCAGATGGGCCCCCACTGGCATGAACTTGACCCAAGACACATAGTCATCAGATTCTTCAAGGTCAACACAAAAAAAAAACCTATAAAAGGATGCTAGAGAGAAGGAGCAGATTATCTACAAACCTTATCAGGCTAACAGAACACCTTTCAGCATAAACCCTGCAAGTCAGAAAAGACTGAGGGTCTACATTCTGTATTTTTAAAGAAAACAAATTCCAACTATGAATTTCATATCCAGCCAAGCTAAGCTTCAGAAGCAAAATATAAATAAAAGTCTTTTCACTGCAGGAAATGCTAAGGAAATTTGTTACCAATAGACCTACCTTACAAAAGATGATTCAGGAAGTACTAAACATGGAAATGAAAGACCATTATCAGCCACCATAAAAACATACTTAAGTACATAGACCATTGATACTACAAAGCAACTACACAATCAGGTCTACATAATACTCAGCTAACAACACAATGACAGGATCAAATTTCACATACCAATATTAACCTTGAATGTAAAGGTGCTAACTGCCCCTAATTAAAAGGTGCAAGGTAGCAAGCTGGATAGAGAAGCAAATCCAATTGTGTGCTGTCTTCAAGAGACCTATTTCACATGCAATGATGCCCATAGGCTCAAAGTAAAGGGATGGACAAAAATCTACCAAATACACAGAAAACAAAAACAAACAAAAAAAAGAAGGGGATGCCATTGTTATTAAAGACAAAACAGACTTTAAACCAACAATGATCCAAAAATACAAAAAAGAACATTATATAATGATAAAGGTTAAATTCATCAAGAAGATTTAACTATCCTAAATATATATGCAGTCAACATTGCAGCACCAAGATTCATTAAAAACATTTTAGAGACTTAAGAAGCTTAGATAATTACACAATAATCGTTGGATACTTCAACACCCTACTGACAGTATTAGACAAATCAAAAAGGAAGAATAATAACAAAGACATTCAGGATGTAAAGTTAACAGTTGACCAAATGGACCTAACAGACAGTTACAGCTACAGAACCTAACAGACAGCTACAAGAAAAATAGAATATACATTCTTCTGACCTGCAGATGGCAAATATTATAAATCAAACACACCCTCAGTCATAAAGCAATTGTTAACAAAATTAAAAAAGAAAAAACAGAAATCATACCAAACACATGCTTGGACCACAGTGCAATAAAAATAAAAATCTGTACTAGAAGATCTCTCAAAAACATAAAATTATATGGAAATTAAACAACCTGTTGCTGTATTACTTTTGAGTAAACAATAAAATGAAGGCTGAAATCAAAAAATTATTTGAAACTAATGAGAAGAAAGATAGAACCTACCAGAATCTCTGGTACACAACTAAAGTGGTGCTAAAAGTAAAGTTTTGGTGCTAATTGCCCATATCAGAAAGTTAGAAAGCTCTCAACTCTACCTAGAGGAGCCAGAAAAACAGGAGTAAATCAACCCTACAGTTGGCAGAAGAAAAGAAATAACCAAAATCAGAACTGAACTGAGCAAAATTCAGATACAAAAAAATCATACAAAAGATCAACAAAACCAAAAGTTACTTTTTTAAGATTGACAGACCACAAACTAGACTAATAAAGAAAAAGAGAGATAAGATCCAAATGAATACAATCAGAAATGACTAATGCGACATAATCATACCCCCACAGAAATACAAAAATCCCTTAGACACTATTACAAATATTTCTATGAACACAAACAATAATCCTAAAAGACATGGATAAACTCCTAGAAACATGCAACCTCCAAAGTTTGACCCAGAAAAAAATTGAAATCTTAAAAAGACAAATAATGAGTTCCCAAATTTCATCAGCAATTAAAAAAAAAAAACTTACCAACAAGAAAACACTAGACCAGATAGATTCATAGCTGGTTCAAGTTCTACCAGATATATAGAGGAGAAGTGAGACCAATCCTATTGAAAATATTACAAAAAATTGAGGAGGAGGGATTCTTCTTTAACTCATTTTATGAGGTCAGCACCATCACAATACCAAAACCTGGCAGAGACACAACTAAAAAAGAAAACTTCAAGCAAATATTCCTGATGTTTGCAAAAATTCTCAACAAAATACTAGCAAACTGAATCCAGTTGCACACCAAAAAAGCTAATCCACCATGATCAAATAGGCTTTACTTCTGGGATGGAAGTATCCTTTGTGTTCAACATATGCAAATGAATACATGTGATTCATTACATAAATAAAACTAAAAGCAAAAACCACATGATATCTCAACAGAAGCAGAAAAGGCTTTGATAAAAGTCAATACTCCTTCTTGCTAAAAAAAAAAAAAAGAAGAAGAAGAAAAACAAAAAACAAAAAACCCTCGGCCGGGCGCAGTGGCTCACACCTGTAATCCCAGCACTTTGGGAGGCCGAGGCAGGTGGATCACGAGGTCGGGAGATCAAGACCATCCTGGCTAACACAGTGAAATCCTTCTCTACCAAAAATACAAAAAAAATTAGCCAGGTGTGGTGGCAGGCACCTGTAGCCCCAGCTACTTAGGAGGCAGAGGCGGGAGAATGGCATGAACCCAGGAGGCAAATCTTGCAGTGAGCTGAGATCATGCCACTGTATACCAGCCTGGGCAACAGAGCAAGACTCCATCTCAAAAAAAAAAAAAAAAAAAAAAAAAACAGACGAAAGAAACAAACCCTCAACAAATAATATACCTCAAAATAATAGGAGACATCTATAACAAATTCATAGCAAACATCATATGGAACAGGCAAAAGCTAGAAGCATTTCCCTTGAGAACCAGAACAAGACAAGGTAGCCCAATCTCCCCACTCCTATTTAACATAGTATTGGAAATCCCAGCCAGAGAAATCAGGCAAGACAAAGAAATAAAAGGCATCCAAATAGGAAGAGAGGAAGACAAACGATCTCTCTTTCAAGATTATATGATTTCATACCTAGAAAACCCCATACTCTCTGCCCAAAGCCTCATTGATATGATAAATAACTTCAGTGAAGTTTCAAGGTACAAAATCAGTTTGCAAAAATCAGTAGCATTTCTATACACCAATAACATCCAAGCTGAGAGCCATATCAAGAATGTGATCCCATTCATAAGAACCACAAAAACAACAAAATAACTAGAAGTACAGCTAAACAGGGAGGTAAAAGATCTCTATAAGAATAATTACAAAACAGTGCTGAAAGCAATCAGAGACAACCCCATCAAATAGAAAAACATTCCATGTTCATAGATAAGAAGAATCAATACTGTTAAAATGGCAATAATCCCCAAAGTGATCCTATCAAACTACCAAATACATTTTTCACAAAACTAGAAAAAACTATTCTAAAATTCATATGAGACCAAAAAAGCCCAAACAGCTAAAGAATTCTTTTTTTTTTTTTTTTTTTTTTTTTTGAGACGGAGTCTTGCTCTGTCACCCAGGCTGGAGTGCAGTGGCCAGATCTCAGCTCACTGCAAGCTCCGCCTCCCGGGTTCACGCCATTCTCCTGCCTCAGCCTCCCGAGTAGCTGGGACTACAGGCGCCCGCCACCTCGCCCGGTTAGTTTTTTTGTATTTTTTAGTAGAGACGGGGTTTCACCGTGTTAGCCAGGATGGTCTCGATCTCCTGACCTCGTGATCCGCCCGTCTCGGCCTCCCAAAGTGCTGGGATTACAGGCTTGAGCCACCGCGCCCGGCCTAAAGAATTCTTAAGTAAAAAGAACAAAACTGGAGGCATCACAGTACCCAAATTCAAACTACATTACAAGGCTACAGTAACCAAGACAGCATGGTACTGGTACAAAACAGACACATAGACCAATGAAACAGATTAGAGACCCCAGGAAAAAAAGCTGCCCACCTACATCCATCTGATCTTTGACAGTGAGTGAGCATTACTGCCTGAGCCCCACCGCATGTAAGATCAGTGGCGGCGCTAGATTCTCATAGGAGCTCAGACACTATTGTGAACTGCACATGCATGGCATTTAAGTTGTGTGTTCCTTATGAAAATCTAATTCCTGATGATCTGAGGTGGAACAGTTTTATCCTGAAACCAGCCCCCTAAAAACCATGGAAAAATTGTCTTCCATGAAAGCAGTCCCTGGTCCCAAATAAGTTGAGGACCTCCGACCTACAGAAGGAGAGAATATATTTGCAAACTATGCATCAGACAAAGGTCTAATATTCAGAATTTATAAGGAACTTAAACAACATAGCAAGCAAAAACCAAAAAAAATCCCATTAAAAAATGGGCAAAGACATGAAGTGTCACTTCAAAGGAAGACATACATGTGGCCAACAATCATATGAAAATATTCTCAACATCACTCATCATTAAAGGAATGCAAACAAAAACCACACCACACCAGTCAGAATGGCTATTACTAAAAATAAAAATAACAGATGCTGGCAAGGTTGCAGAGAAAAGGGGACATGTCTATGCTGCTAGTCAAAATGTAAATTAATTCAACTCCTGTGGAAAGCAGTGTGGCAGTTTCTCAAATAACTTAAAGCAGGACTACCATCCAACTAAGCAATCCTATTATTGGATATATACCTCCCAAAATATAAATTATTTTACCATTAATTTGCTTGGGATAATGGCCTCCTAAGACTCATGCGTGTGTATGTTCATCATAGCACTACTTACAATAGCAAAGACATAGAATCAACCTAGATGCCCATCAACTGTGAAGTGGATAAAGAAAATGTGGTACATATACACCATGGAATACTAACCAACAATAAAAATGAACAAAATCATCTGCTTTGCAGAATCATGGATGGAACCGGAGGCCATTATCCTAAGCAAATTAAGGCAAGAACCAAAAACCAAATAGTGCATGTCCTCACTTATAAGTGGGAGCTAAACATTGAGTACACACAGGCATGAGGAAGGGAACAATAGACGTAAGGGCCTACTTGAAGGTGGAGGATGGTAGGAGGGTAAGGATCTAAAAACTACCAATTGGGTATTATACTCATTACCTAGGTGACAAAATAATCTGTACACCAAACCCCCGAGACATGAAACTTACCATGTAGCAAACCTGCACATGTACCCCCTGAACCTAAAATAAAAATTGGAAAAAAATAGACAAATTTGAAAATCGTGATAATGATGGGTAAATCAGAAACGATTCTCCTTAAAAACACTCATGAGAGAGAAACATTTACAGTAAAACTGATTAAGAAAACAAGGAACCTAAATTATTTTAGAGGGATAACAATGGGAAAGAGTTTCCATACTGGATATCTAGATTTTTTCAATATTATTTATTTAAGGTAGGATGATTTTGGCATAAGTTTAGAAAAATAAGTTATCACAACAGAAAAGAGACTGTAAATAAACTCACACATATCAAGTATCTTGATTTATGACAAAAAACAAAAACTCTGCAATTCAATGAGGAAAGAACGTTCTTTACAAAAGAATGGTGTGCGGCTCTCAGTCAATTAAACATCCATTTAAAAAATGTGTCCATTACCTCAAATCATGCCTAAAAATTAATTTGAGATGAACATTTGAACTAAATGTAAAGGTAAAACAATTAGCAGCTAGAAGAAAGCCTAGTGCAACAAAATGTGCTCATGACTTTAAGATAGCAACATTTAAAACAAAAAATAAAAACAAAAAACACAGGTAGTATCAACCATAAAAGGAAAACAGACCGGGCTTGGTGGCCTGTAGTCCCAGCACTTTGGGAGGCTGAGGCGGGTGGATCACTAGATCAGGAGATCAAGACTATCCTGGCTAACGCGGTGAAACCCCGTCTCTACTAAAAATACAAAAATTAGCGCGGCATGGTAGCGGGCGCCTGTTGTCCCAGCTACTCGGGAGGCTGAGGCAGAAGAATGGCGTGAACCCAGGAGGCAGAATTTGCAGTGAGCCGAGATCGCGCCACTGCACTGCAGCCTGGGCGACAAAGCGAGACTCCGTCTCAAAAACAAAAAAAAAAAAAAGGAAAACAAAAGTTAATCTCTGCTTATCATATGATAATAATAACAAAGTGAGAAGGAAAGTCACAGACTTGCAGTAAATGCACTTGAATAAAATATGTTTATAAAATTATCCAACATGCATGTGAAAATATGTGCAACCTCATTAGGCCTCAGGAAATGCAAAGTAAAATCAGAAGGGGATCATCATATCAGAATAACAGTAATTAAAACACTAGTAATTTCCAGTGTATGCCAAGAATGTAGACATCTAGAACTGTCATATTTCTGGCAGGATTTGAAATAGGTTCAGCCACTTAAAAAGTTAACAGTAGCTAAAAAGTCAAACCTTCATATAACTTATGATCTTTAAAATCCATTTGTGCTCTTGAGGAGATACTCAAGATTAATAAGTTAATGTGTCTATTAAAAGATTGTAGCAGCCTTATTCATAATAATTAAAAACTGAAAATCAACCAGGTATTCATCAAAATTCATTGGAACGAATGAAATACAATATTACATAGCAATTACAAATTTTTTATTTTTTTATTTTTTTTGAGACAGAGTCTCGATCTGTCGCTTAGTTTGGAGTGCAGTGGTGTGATCTCAACTCACTGCAACGTCTGCCTCTTGGGTTCAAACGAGGCTCCTGCCTCAGCCTCCTGGGTAGCTGGGATTACATGTGCCCACCACCATGCCTGGATAATTTTTGTATTTTAGTAGAGACAGGATTTAGCCATTTTGGCCAGGCTGGTCTCGAACTCCTGATCTCAGGTGATCCGCCCACCTCAGCCTCACAAAGTGCTGGGATTATAGGTGTGACCCACCACGCCCAGACACAACTTTTTAAAGGAACTATTTTTACATGCAACGTATATCAATAATCTCAGACAAAATGTTGAATGAAAGAAATCAGACAAAATTATTTATTTTTGTGTTTCTGTTTATATGAAATTCAAGAATAACCAAAACAAACCTGCGGGATCAGAAGTCCAAATAACAGTTACCTTGGTGTGTATAGGGATAGTAGTGGCTGTGAGGGGAATACGGAAGTTTTCTGGGGAGCTGAAATATTTTATACCTTGATCTGTGTGATATTTAAAAGAGTGTATCCAGATCTAAAAATTCATCAAAACATACACCTATGATTGGTATATTGATATACATCATTGATGTGACTCATTCTTCAATAAAAAGTAAAAAGTAATGTTAGAAATAAAAATCAACATAATAAGAGACAGTAGTCACATGAAATTACTATGCACTACCTTTCAAAAATACATTTGGAAAAAAGAATTGCTTCCTAGGAAGATATACCTTTTCAAAATTATATAAAGAGAATATTCTTATTAATGCAATCAATTAGTGAAAGAAATGAGGTTTAAGGATTGAAAGCTAAAAAAACAGAACAGTGATTATTCATTCTTATAACAGAAAATTCAAAAGATTTAACAAAAAAATCATGGACATTCATGAGACATTTCAGCAGTATCTTTAGCTATAGAATCTGTGTACAAAATGTGATAAAATTTCATATATCAGGAACAACAAATTAGATAATAGAATTTTTAAAATCCTATTCTATAGATCTGAGTTGGTATAACATATCTAGCAATAATCCTATCAAATGTTGCCTATTTGGAGATAATAATTTTCCCTAAGTTAAGTGATATATTTAATGTAGTTCAAAAAAAAATCTCAGCAGGGTTTTAACAATTCTTACGAAGCTATCTAAAGTAATAAGCAACCAAAATTTGTCCATCAGAGTTCAAAATGTATTTACTAATTAAAACAATGTAGTTTCAAAATAGTGTTAGTCAAATATATATATATATATAGAGAGAGAGAGAGAGAGAGACTAGCAAACGATGAAAAAATACTGCGAATGTGATACAAACAGACCCCTGAATATATTGAAAGGTGGTCTTGGCAGAAGAAGTGTTATGCATCAGCAAAGAAAAGATGCCTCTTCCTATAAATGATGCTAGGACAACTGGCTCTCCATATGGAGAATGATAAATTAGATGCCTACCTCTTACCATGCCTGAAATAAATTCCAGATGGATTAAATACCTATATGTGAAAATGAAAATATTGAAACATTTATAAGAAAATATATGAAAGCAACGTTATGACATCAATGCAGAGAATCTTTTTTAAAGGAGACAAACAAAATTACCCCATAGAGTTAAAAGTAAATACATAGTCTGAGAATATTTACAATGCTTATAACTAATACAATTCTGGCAGCCATTCTCCTTCTAGAAATACTTGCAACATCTACACAACAAGAACTGTAACAGATGTTGGGTGTAGAATTGTTTGAAATAGTAAAAAAAGTGAAATTTAGAAAAAACACTCATGCATATGTACACATATGCATATACATGCACATTTTTATATATATATGTATACATAGATATTCTTCAAGTATATAGGAGATATATACACATTTATACATTCATATAGATAGATATACATAACATATATAACTAGGTATATGTGTATATATGTGTGTGTACATATATCTCATTTCGTTTCAGATCATGAGTATTATAAAAGTAATATATAACAACATATAATATATAATATACATCAAATATTACATACGAATTATGCGTGTATATATTATATTGTTATATGAATAGATATATGTGTGTGGATAGCTATATAGACAATAAATACATAGATATATTACCACAAATTTATCTATCTTGCTAGCTAGCTAGCTATGTTTGTTGTAAAACCATAAAATCAATGCTATATGAATTAAGTAATCTGATTTTTACAATACTCATGATCTGAAGTAATAGTGAATACATAATAAAAGGATGAAGGAACTGTGGAGAGAAAAAAAGTAGATTTCAAATGTGTGTATAGCATTCTACTTACACGAAAGTGAAAAATTTGCTTCAAATTTTTCATGAAAAACTTGAAGCAAAATTATGTATTAATATTTTATAAGACTTAGGCCAGGCACGGTGGCTCATGCCTGTAATCACAACACTTTGGGAGGCTGAGGCGGGTGGATCACAAGGTCAGGAGTTTGATACCAGTCTGATCAACATGGTGAAACCCCGTCTCTACTAAAAAAATACAAACATTAGCTGGGCGTGGCAGCGTGCACCTTTAGTCCCAGCTACTTGGGAGGCTGAGGCAGGAGAATCGCTTGAATCCAGGAGGCAGAGGTTGCAGTGAGCTGAGATCATGCCACTGCACTCCAGCCTGGGCAATTGACTGAGACTGTCTCACAAAAAATATTGGTAAGACTTGGCGGAACATACATAGATTCAGTTATATTTTATCTGTATTTTATGATCATCATGATGATTAATTTCCAAAGTATCAATATGAAAACACTTTGAGATGCATGTTGCATATTATAATTAAGGACTCTTACCTATTAAATTTGACAGTTTTCCCAGCAACTTTATTTGGAAGGACTAAAAATTACATATAAAATATTATTTCTATTCTCAATCTACACTGCATTATTATAAATAATAAATAGTATGGCATGAAGTATAGATACTATAAGAGAGAAGCAACAGACATATTTAAAAGCAATTTATTTGTAACAGAATTAGAGATGTCCAATGGACCTCAAAAATCAGAGAATCTGAATAGAACAAGCAAGTGCACTCCAAGAAAAAAAATAAAATTAAAAAAACGAGGTAAGTCATCAAAGTGGATATTGTTAGGATCTATTGTAGGGCAAATTAGGAGCTTGATCTAAATGGAGAAGATTCCATATTCGGGGGCAAAGTGAGCGGTAACAAGGAATTTCAAAGACAGTATTAGATTATTATATACCTTGAAAGCTTGTCAGAGACATTAGTAGTTGAGAGATATACATGTTTCCTACATGAAGCAAATTTAACCTTTATAATTAGATTTAATTTCATTGGTCCCACAATGGGTATGCTGTGCTATCTCCTAGGGAGGGTGAATTCTGGTATTAACTCATTCTTCAGCTGTTTCATCTCTAGATGTTGGCTGGTCCAGAATATGGGTGATGACTCTACCCTTTAATGGTATAAATCCTGCCTAACTTTTCACTTCCCAAACCTCTCCAAAATAAATTTAGTCTGTATCTCAATGAAAGTTTAATAAATTTCCTGAGTAAAGGAGCTGGAGATTATTCCCAAACAATAGAACGTGAATTAGTTGGGGAAGTGAGATTACAGAGTACACTGTATTCTCTTGGTCTTTCCTTTATTCCTGGGCTTTTGTGAGCTTCTATCTGATATAAACACTCTCAAGGCCTTCACTAATTCCCTCACTCTTTTCCCTTCTTTCTGTATTGCATTAGAAATGAATATGTTCTTTTTTATATATAACTTTTACCTATACTTTCTGAAAAAAAATCTAGATATTTTGTCTCTGAAGCCAGATCACCTGGGCTGGAATAGAAGTTCTGTTGCTTGCTAGCCGTACAACCTCAGGCAACTTATTATATTCTTCAATTGTCAGTTTGCTCGTTGTAATAAAAGAGGGTTTTTTCTGAACATTAAGTAAACTAAGACCACCTGTAACCCAATTATAAACTGGCCTAGCACATAGTAAGTGCCCAGAATAGTTAACTGCTGTTTCACATCATTTCTTGTAACTTCTAACTGATATCCTCTGGGGAATACCCTGTAGGGCAGGGTTCTCTAACGCCTGGGCCACGGACCAGTACTGGAACGAGGCTGCACAGCAGAAGGTGAGCAGCGGGCCCGTGAGAGAGCAAAGCTTCATCTGTATTTACAGCTGCTCCCTATCGCCGGCATTACTACCTGAGCATCGCCTCCTGTCGGATCAGGAGCAGTATTAGATTCTCAAAGGAGGGTGAACCCTATTGGCAACTGCTGATGCCCCGTCTGGGACCGTCTAGTTACAGGAAAACAAGCTCAGGGCTCCCACTGATTCTACATTATAGTGAGTTGTATAATTATTTTATTATATATTGCAATGTAATAATAATAGAAATAAAGTGCACAATAAATATAATGCACTTGAATCATCCCAAAACCATCTCCCCAAAACCCACCCCAGTATGTGGTAAAATTGTCTTCCATGAAACTGGTCCCTGGTGCCAAAAAGTTTGGGGACTGCTGTTCTAGGGAATATATTCAGTCTATGTGCTGCTCCAGTGGTAGATTCCACTCTTCTCTAGAAGTGAATATTGCAATTAACCAAGTTCTCTGGCCTTATAATTGGTTTAAGGATGGGCATATGGTACAATTAGGGGCAATGAAACAAAGGATTTTGGGGCAGGTGGGCGGGGGGGCGGTGGTGCTAGAAGCGAGGCAGGTGCTTATTTTTTACTATTATGAGTTTGTAACAACATAAATTGAAAGCTATTGGTATTTTATGATAACAAGGTTAAAACTAAGGCCACATTTGATTACATGTTACATATTTTTGTAGCTGTATTTTTTGTCACTTGCAACATGTATTGTAAATTATATACCTGGCTTAATAAGCTAAGAAGATAGCTGCAGTCCTATACTTAGATAACAAAATCTTTTCTCCTTTACATTTAAAGGAACTGTTTGGGGAAGAAATTGAGTAGATGTCTCCGTCTTAACCCTTCATATATCTTATTCATCAAAAGTAGTACTAATGAAAATAAATGTTCATGGAAATTTACATGCTCTTGCTCAATCCTTGTTAGTGATAACAAGTAGGGCTTTTTGCTAAAGAGTATTCTAGGTCCATCAAAGAATAAATCTAACTCTAAACAAGAAATGCATCATTTTGCCCCAGTGATTGATATATTACACATCATTCTTATTTAAGACTGTAAACAAGATTTTATATCTCATTGTAGTTAATGAGAGAAACAATGATACTTTTATATGAGGTATTTTTTTACCATAGCCTTGAATAACAAAGCACTGAGATATATTTAATCTTTAAGTCTCATTTTAGAAAATAACGGAAACGGAACTATTTTTAGTACCAGGAACCAGGAGGCAAAGAAATGTCTGTGGTAAATCCATCCAAATAATGAGAATCAATACATTCTGCAATATCTGATTGAACAAATCAATACTTGCAGAAAAGAGATTCAAAAGGGAGGTGATCTTAAATATGCATCTGGCTACTCCTTGGTGAACAGATTGCCTTCCTTAATGCTTAAAGTTTAGAAACATTAAAAAAAAAAACACTTCTAATAGCACTTAAAAGATTAATTTTCATGCAATTCACTTCAGATTTTCAAAAAAAATTTAAAATCATTACTTTTTTGCTTTATCATCTCCTCAGCATGTTTCAGATGTCCTTTCAAAGAGAAATACTGTGACTTTGTTTTTAATTTTGGCATATGTAGTAGAGAAAGTATGAAGAGTTGAAGAGTCCCATTCATCTTCCTTTTTTAATTACAACAGTTCATTCTTATTTACTTATGCAACCGAATCTGAATTTCAATATAATTTTTAGGTACAGTGAACCTCAATCTTGCAGATAAATATAAAATGATGAAATAATTTTAAGTTAAATTTGATTTTAGAACGAATACCTACCAGTTTCTGAAATAATCATTTTGTTCTTTATTTAAATTTTGTGGTAGGAGACATTAGAATGCCCTTTGCTTCTTGTGTTGCACAAACTGAAAAGGCAGTCTAAATTTAGAAAGCATTACACAATGAATTTCAGGAGTCCTAATAATTAAATGTAAATAATGATTTTATTTTATTTTATTTTATTTTTTACTTTAAGTTCTGGGATGCATGTGCAGGACACGCAGGTTTGTTACATAGGTTTACATGAGCCATGGTGGTTTTCTGCACCGATCAACCTGTCATCCAGGTTTTAAGACCCACATTCATTAGGTATTTGTCCTAATGCTCTCCTTCCCCTTGCCCCCAAAATAATGATTTTAATTAACAAAAATATGTAGTGTCACCATCCCCAAAGCATTCATTACACTGTTGATAGTTCATGAAATAACATGAATCCTTGACGATAATGAAATGTATAATTATAATGACATCTTTTATATTGTGAGTTCCCAAATGATAGGAAATATAATATCTACTTTTATAATTATTCTTCAGTCTGAAGTAAAAATGGCAATTGGCCATAATCATAAATAAACAAAGAAGGCTATACAAAATATATATCACAGGTGATCAGAAACACCTTTCCTAATTTAAAAGAACTATGGTTATTTTAATTTAATGTACTATTTTAAAAGTGTACTGTTCATTGAATATTGCCAAATGAATGTGATAGTGAGGCCATATCACAAGCAAACTGTATTTCCAACTCTCCGAAAGTTATATCTTGCACTTTGTAGTCAATCTCTTCCCAAGCCTCTGGAAATCACTAATCTGATTTCTGCCTCTATAGTTTTGTCTTTTACAGAATGTCACATAAATGCTGTAATAAAACACATAGCCTTATAAATCTGGTCTCTGCCTCTTAGCAAAAGGCTTTAGTGGTTCATGCATATTGTTATATCAGTAGTTCATTTCCTTTGAAACTGAGAATTATTTCATTGTGTAGAGGTACTACGGTTTATTTAGCCATTTACATGTTGATGGACATTTGAGTTGTTTCTAGTTTGGGAAGATTACGAATAAAATAGTCATAATTATTTGTGTACAGGTCTTTATGTAGACATATCTTTTCATTTTTCTTGGGTAAATACCTACAGGTGAAATTGTTGGTTCCTATGCTCGGTGTATAATTATCTTCCTAAAAAAAGTCGAACTGTTTTTCAAAGTGCTGTACCATGCAGCATTCCCAAAACAAGGTAAGAGAGATGCATTGCTCTGCACCATCACCAGGATTTGGAATTGCCAGTATTTCTAAATTTAAGCATCGTAGCAGGTATGTAGAGGTATCTCATTCTGTTTAATTTGCATTTCCTTTCTAATGATGCTTAGCATCTTTTCATGAGTTTATTTGCTATCTACACATGCTCTTTTGCTCACATCTTTAGCCCTATAATTTAATGGGGTGTTTTTCTTCTTATTGAGTTGTAAGGGTCTTCCTGTGGTCTGGTTTACATGTCCTTTATCAGACACATGTTTTGCAAGTATTTTCTGTCAGTATATGGCTTATGTTTTTTTATAGTGCCTTTCAAAGAGTAGATGTTTAGTTTTGATGAAGTTTAATTTATTAGTTTCTCTCTTTATGTTTTTGGGCTTTTTGTTGTTCTAATAAACATTTGCCTAACTCAAGGTGCAATAATTTTTCTTTTATGTCTTTACTAAAATTGTTTCACTTTTGTTTCATTGTAGGTCTATTTCATTCAAATAAATTTTGTATATAGTGTGAATTAAGAGTAAAGATTCATTTTTTATATGAATTTCAATTATTGCAGACATTTTTGTTCAAAAGAGAATCCTTTCCATTGTGAATTACTTTGGCATAGTTTCAAAAATTAATAAATTGATATGTGGGTTTACTTCTGGACTCTGTATCCTTTTATTAATGTTTTTGTCCTTTTTCCTCCAAAACAATACTGCCTTGAATTTTCTCAGCTTTTATTTTCCTGAAAATGTCTTCATGTATAGGAAATCTTAAAATCCAATAGTCCATGTCCTACAGTTTCTTTCTTTTTTTTTCAGAAGATTTTTGATTTTTCTCAATATAAATTGTATAATTAAGTGGTCAATTCCTACCAAAAAAAAAAAAAACTGGGATTTTGGTTGGGATTATGTTGATTCTATAGATTATTGTGAAGAGAACTTGATATCTTAACATATTTTTTTCTTCTAATCCCCAAATATGGTATAGATCTGCATTTACTTAGGTTTTTAAACAATATCTCTTCATAATGTTTGTAGTTTTTAATCTAGAAATTCCTAAATCTTTCATATTTTATGCTATTATAAGAGATACAATTTAATTTCAATTTTTAATTTCTCATTCTATACTTCCAATAGTCTAATTTCTTCCTTTCCAAGTATGATGTCCCCAAGTAGATGGTGGGTGAGAGATGGAACTCCATGCACAAAAGGAGGGGCTTTAGCTAAGGAAGGTCATAGAAAATTTATTTATTAAAAACAGAATTAAAAAGAATACATGAAGCCCATAATCTTTGGCAATAATCTCTTAAAAATTCACTTTAACGATAAACTCAAGATGGAAAGTATTAGTTTACATGTTGGTCTTAGTTGACAAAAATGGTTCAGCAGTGGATAGTGGATAAAGGGCATTATTCACCTATGGTTCCTACACATAATTACATATTATGCATTTCTAAAAAAGAATAAGAAATATCTCAATATATTGCTGCGAAAGAATAAGAAATATCTCAATATATTGCTGCGAAATGATCTTGTGTATATGTTATCAAATAAACAATCAAAAAGGGAAAAGGTTTGCATATTGTGCTATGATTTTCTCCTTAAAAGTAGAGAGTAAGCATAAGCCTTCATATTTGCTTATATTTTTTAGAAAATGAAAACAAAAACCAAATCTCTATTCAATAATCCTCTGTTGGGAAACAAAAGGATTAAGATTAAGGGGACAGTGACAGAAGCTAAATTTCCCTAAATATAGTTTGTCTTGAAGATTTACTTTTTAACTATGTAATAATATTTTACATAATAACAAAATACCTAAAAGCAACCTCTAAAGAGTCTCAAGTAAAAAAAAAAAAAAATCTACATACTCTGTTAGATGCATAATTAGCAACACACAGAAACTATTTGAAGTGAATTTAAAATACAATAATGTATCTTTCCTGTATGTCTCTAGTAGGATATATCTCAAGGAAAAACAATATTGAAAAAATTTAAACTTGTTTCAGTAATTACATTGTTGGTAGACTATTTTTGACATAGAAGAAAAGATGAACTGAATAAGATACGTGATATTAAGTAAAAGTCCTATATCCTTAACACGAATTCAAATAGTGTAAATTATGAATAATTTTTTCCTAAAATACATATGTATGCATATGCATTTGTATGTGTACATGCAAACATATACACAGATCTCTAGCTCTGTGTACATGCAAAAATACACAGATTTCCAGCTCTATCCAACTGAGATTACTTAGAACCAAAGACCAATCTCATGGAATGAAGATCTCTAGGTCTAAACTTACAGATTCAAACTATATATGGAAACGAACAGAAAACATGCATGTTTTCCATTAAAACAAACCAAAATCAATGAGTCCATGTCGGGGGAAAGAAACAAAGAATGTGATCCTGAAAAATCTTGGTATACCAGGTTGTAAGGAAGCTTCAAAGACTACTGAAAACACATGTGGTAGCCTACATCCAAAATCGCCACCATTGACCCTCATCTTCTGGTATTTATCAGGGTGTGTAGTCACCTCTATGATAAAGTGTGGAGACCTATGTAACCAATAAAATATTTGGAATTAACTATGTGTGTGTCCTATGACTAAGTCATTAGAGTCATTGCTACCTGTGCTTTGCTCTACTGAAATGGCTTACTCTGGGGAAAGCCATCTGCGATGTCATCAGAACATTAAAACAGCCTCTGGAGAGGCCCATGTGTGGGGAAGAGAGGCCTCCTCGTAACGTGAAGCACAAGCTTGCCAACCGTGTGAGTGAAACAACTCAGAAGAGCATCCTCAATTTCTTTCAAGCCTTGAGATGACTGTTTCTCAGACAGACATCTTTAAAACTTCATAAGAGACCTTGACACAAGCTAATGAGCAATACTTAGTCACGAAGGGAAATGATATTTTCTTTAATTCACCGCTTCTGTCTGAAACCTGTTTATATAACTTCATAAAACTTCAGTTTCCAGGAAGATGGACTGGAAGTACTTCTCCCTGCTTTTTCTACTGAGTAAAAACCATGGACATGATATATTAAACAGAAGTAAGAAGGCTGTGAAGGATAAAGAGAAGAAGGTATATATTAAAGATAACTTGGGATCTAAAGAATAACACAGTGGTGACCTTACTTGGATTACTTGTTTGTTCGTTTGTTTGTTTTTTGGAGACACAATTTTGCTCTTGTTTCCCAGGCTGGAGTGCAGTGCCTCCTGGGTTCCAGCAATTCTCCTGCCTCAGCCTCCCGAGTAGCTGGGATTATAGATGCCACACCCGGCTAATTTTTATATTTTTAATAGAGATGTTGCTTCACCATGTCGGCCAGGCCAGGCTCGAGCTCCTGACCTTAAGTGATTCACCTGCTGGGATTACAGATGTGTACCAGCACACCTAGCTAATTTTTGTATTTTTAATAGAGACGAGGTTTCACCATGTCAGCCAGGCCAGGCTCGAACTCCTGACGTAAAGTGATTCACCTGCCTCAGCCTCCCAAAGTGCTAAAATTACAGGCGTGAACTACCACTCCTGGCCCTTACTTGGTTTTGATATTGTTTCTTATGTATCAGACATGGAAATGACAAAGTTGGCAACATGGAGATGTCAATGAGTAAAGGAAAAACAAACAAAAAGCCCACAAAACCCTTCTCTCTCCAGACAAAATAACAGAAAAGAAGTGGCCTCACAAGACAGAAAACTTTTAGGCAATAACTGCATAACTGCTCCACTCTTCATAGCTTCAAAAAACAACGACAAAAAATCAAGTTAAAGCCTTTGATTTCTCAGATGTAGCAAATAATTTTTTGACAAATAATCTATAATTTATATTATTCTTTATTTTGGATTAATATAGATACCTTAGTGAATTGATTCTATAAAATTCATTTAGATAATCCTAGAAAACAAATTAACATGTAAGTTGTCTCTATTTCGTTATGTTTTAAAAAATAATTTCAGGGACTAGAGAATGTCATGTGGCACTTGAAGTCGTAAGTAAGGTCATCCAGCATAGAAATTAAATACTGACTCCACCCACCCTTTCCCAGCATATGACATTAACAAGCTATTACCTGTCTGATCTTCCTTTTCCATATCTGTAAAAGTAAAACTAAAAAATCCTTGCAGGATTTTTGCAATAATTAGCAATAATGTCATATATGGTACCTGACACAGAATAGTAACTGTATTATTTATGGTAAATCTATCACAAAGTTGGCACCTTACAGATGATTTCACTAACACAATGGATGATAATTTTCCCTGTGCATGTCGTTTCTAAGCAATTTTGGAGAATCTTTTAGAGGAAAGGAAATCCACGATGCTGAATATTTTAGGCTAGAAGGGAAGGGAAGCTGGCCCTTTATATGAGTTCCACCATCTATTCATTATCTAGCTAGAAATGTAAAAGTGTTCTTTCTTCATGTGGACACATTTTCAGCACCCAGGCAATCAGAAGGTTGAAACAATTCTCCTACTTACATATCTCTTAAATCCCTCACTTCTTACCCCACTAGCTTCCCTCTCACTAAGGAACTGGTCATCCCTTAGCTGAACACCCAGCAGTGCCTCTCTGACACTTAGTATCTGAGTCCTTCTAATCATCACTTCTGTCTTGGAGATACATCAACAAGTTGCATTATATCATGTCCTTGTTAAAAATTATTCAAAGGTTCCCATTATCTGAAAGACACATTTTCATGTTTATTACATGAGATGCAGAGCCCTTATCATCTGGCTCCCTTTCCTACCACCCTCATCCCCAAATCTAGGCTACAGAAATATTGAATTATTTGCAGTTTCCAAAGCACAATTCACATTTGCGGCACCATCTTTGCATTTGTGGTTCATCGCTCTGATGTAATCATTTGACTTATTTACCACAGGAATCGTATTCTTTTTCTCAAGTCTTAGATTAATGTTGCATCTTCTGTGATGTTCTGTGTGGCTCATATAAATCAACCTAATATCTTCCAACACTTTTTCCATTTTACCTTGTATGTTATGCACATTATTATTAATGCCTTTATAATTTTATATGTTCATGTCTATCTTTCTACTAAACTTTATAGTTCTCAGTGGTGGGAACTAATTATTGCCATCACTGTGTTCCCAGGCTCTTGTATAGTTGTAGCTCAATAATTATTTGTTTAATAGATGAGTGTACGACGGTCCTAGTCTACCACTCATATGCTAATTGGATACACTAATGGGTAGCTCATTCCTAACCAACCCATTTCAATTGTTTTCAACTTGCAGGGATCAGAGGGGCAAAGTTTCATATACCACCTAGTTTTCTTATAAGCAGATACTACTCTGCTCCTACCTCATTAGTATGAAGTACTCACAGAGAGTTCAGGTGAAAGGGGGATCATGGTCACAGTTATTGAGTAAATCATATTATTGTTCAAGAGAAACAACAGTATTATCTAATGTTTATCATTTAACATTATCTAATATATGTAATTTTAAATACTTAATATTATCTACTGCCCTGTAGAAACTTTGCATAAGTTAACCCATTTAATCTATAGATGCTATAATTATCTTCATTGTATAGATGAAGAAATTGAGTCAGAGAGGTTACAGAGCTTCCTCAAGGTTATACAGAACGCAAGCGAAGGATCAGGGATTCATCCCAGAGTGTGTAGCTTTGGAGATCTGTGTTCTCAACCACCACATTATATCACTGTATAATTGACTGTAGTGTCACAAGATTTTGACTCAGCCTGTTTCTAGGCTGATCTGTGTACAGTTGGTGAGTTCGCCTAGAGCTGTTTGCAAGAGAGATTTTTTTAAGCTGGAAAAAAAAAATAGGAGAAAGATTTCTGTACAACTGCCTAGGAGAGTTAGAAAAGACTACAGAAGATAGCATCCTGCCTATCTTGGGTAACAGTTTCCCAGCAGGGGCAATGAACTTTTGCCTGAGACTTACAGAAAGAGGAACTCTAAGGTGAAAATAAAAAGTTGTTTGCACAAGAGAATCTTAGAGGCACAAGGCATAAATGGCTCTCAAAAATCCAGATGACAAATCAGGAGGAAGTTAACATTTATCTCACTTTTGCACAGAGCTTAGTAGGTATTCGGCTTATCAGTATTTTAGGGATGTGGTTCTAAAACTTAGAGGTACATTGGAAACACTTAGGATGTTGTTAACATTCAGATTCAGTAGGTCTAGGGTGGACCTGATATTCTGCATTTCTAAAAAGCTCCCCAAATGTTAATGTGTCTGAACCCTGAACCATAGATTACACTGTGAGAGTAAGAGGGATTCAGAGAAATTTAAGTGATGTGGACTGTGGCCATCAACAAGGGAGCTAGAAACAACAAACAAATAAAAACTCAATAACATAGGAGGAATTGCAAATCAACTGGGAACCCAAAATTATCTGGTTGAGGCTTTGAGGTAATCTGTATTTCCCCTGTTATTCAGAAGCAGTGCAAAGTCTTTCTTAAAACATAAGCAAAAATCTGAAGGTGTATATTTTCACGGCAATTTTGGACTATCAACACCAGTGGCCGCTGCTCCACCCATTCTCACTTGAATTCTTCCTCTCATGGATAACTGCTTTCTGCGTTAGCACACTCATCCAGAAGGAAAACCAAGTCAGTTTTCCACATTTTCCTCCCAAACTATTTACCAAAAACCATTGTATCTAAAGTCTTTAATGCAGAGCAAATTTTAGTGATGCGTTAAGTGGTGAAGCATTTCTGTACGTCGGAAACGCAAACATCTACAACTATTCTTGAATTCTTTAGCTTCCCCACCACTGATCATTTCTCTGGCCCCCGTGTGCCACAGAACTCAACTTCATCTGTCTTATTGCATTGCTACCTCCCTTCTCATATCCCATTTCTCCCTGCTTGCACCAAATACAAAATTCCTTAACGATGTTTCATGAATAACAATATGGCTCTTACTTTGTGTTCTACAGACGAAGGCATCAAAGGCCCAGATTTCCCCTCCTAAGACAGCATATAAAAATACCCTCTCCCAAACTAAAAATAATTAGTAAATGTTTAAAAAATTATTTCTTACAGAATCCCTGGTGGCAGCAGTTAAAATGTTCTACCTAACCATCTATAAATGTGTATTGTTTATTGATTATCAAGTATATTCACAGTGCAATGTTATGTATGTCATTAAGGCTTGCAAAAAATAATTCTACACTTCATCACTAATTATTTACATTGAAGTTATGTCTCATTAAGTCTTTAAAATCCCAGTTTTAATAGTTTGTATATGTGTGTTTTAATTTATTCATCTTAGCCAACATGTTAAATTAAAATATATATTTTTAACATATATATTTATATATATATTTAATTTTATGTGGATAAACAAATGTGACTAAATACCAAATTGTTTTTATGTAAGGACAGTTTGGTGTCATTGTTGTTTCTTTTCTTCTTTGCTTGGTAACTCTTTACTTCTGTTCTCTTTTTCACTCTATAGTTGAGCCCCTATTCCCAATCTAATTGTTAAGAAAAAACTGAATGTCTTCTTTTATTGTTCTCTGGACCAATGGGAAGCTAAATAGAACCATATATCTATCACACACACACACACACGCATTTGCACATACACATATATAGAATAAACTAGACTGATGATACACTGCGGCTTGCTTTTCTCATTCAATAATACATAAGGAAAATAACTATGTAATCTCATGGAGCTATAATTAATTCATTTTAAAGTCTATTTTTGACTTATTAAAATTTATAAATAAATGGAAAAAAGTCTATCAAATGCTCTTTCTCTCAAAACAGTGAGTTCATCCCCAAGTAATCAGCAAAAGCAATCAATAAATCAATAAAATCATAACTTTTATAAACCTAAAATTATTTTATAAAAGTAAACATTTAAATCCCTAAAATGACTGCAGATTTGTGTCTTAAGAGATCTCACCATACTTTTTGGTTTAGCAACCAAAAGTTAAAGTTGTTCATTGTTTTGTATTCTTTCATGAGTTTGTTCAGTTAGCTGTAGCCACAAGAGCAGGCATAGGAGAGGCTCAGGAAAACAAAACTTTTTAATATTCACAGGTCCTAGAGGCACCAAATGCCACCTGAGTTCACATGGGAAAGACACCGTGGTGGTCAGGAGGCAGAAGACAGGAGCAGGGAAGAGTTAGGCCACTGCCTTTATTGAGGTTCCCAAAGGAAAGGTAAGGCAGATGGATTGAACCATTGATGATTGTCTAGTTCGCATAATTACAAAAGGAGTTGGGCTACCAGGGTAATCTGTAGTTCCCTGGTACCTGGCCCTGGGATAATTAAGGCAGAGGCATATTGCCTTCTGGGTTTATGAACCAGACGGAGAAGATAAAGCTCCTGATCCGTTGGTTTCCATATCAAAGACATGAGCCCTTTATTATCTTTAAGAATTAATTAGCCCAAAGAGGAGCAGTCACGACCCAGCTAGAAAAGATTTTTAAGATGTCAAAACATCGTAACGTAAAGAAAATATTGAAGTATTTTAATACATTGGTTATTATTTAGTTTACTTGTAGAAGGTAATTATGATTTATCTTGCACAGATGCATTGATTTAGAGATCAAATTACCTGCAACTATATTGTGAGGACTGACATTTGGAAGACTCATTTTGCTTTTCTATTTTTGATTAATTGACAAATTGAGGTGAGGCAATAATTTTTTCTCTTGCTAAACAAAGATGGTAAATATTCTTTCTGCAATTCCAATTTACCACAACATCATCACAGACCAGAGGCACTGTCAGGCAATGCATAGGGTGTAATGGAGAGATTCCTCTCCACTCTATCTATTATTAATAGCTCAGTAGGCAAAACATCAATTAACTTCTGTGACCTAAATGGAAAAGGATTACAGATTACATTAAACTGCTAGAACAATACAGAAGGCCATGCTAAAATACCAGGCATTAGAATGATGCCAGGAAAAAACAAAGAAGATATAGAAAAAAAAAAAAAAACACCTCATAATTGTCAGAGTCAAATCATAATTAACACATGGGTTTGTACAAGATTGTTTAAAATATGGTCTTCTTATCAATAGAGAATAAATATTTCTGATCCCTCTCTCATAGCAGTAACATATTATTAAGAGGGCAATACAGATATTCACACTAGTAACAAAAGACCATTAGGTTTCTATATCCGCATGTATATCTCTTAAAACTCCTGATATCGAGCTGCTGGATTTTTGCACAGGGCACGTCAGAATGTGTCATGTGTGGGGATACTGGAGAGTAAACTGTGTTGCTGCAGATGTTTTTATCTGGAATCACTTGTTCCAGATCCCAGCTTGGCCTTTTGTCTTTCCCCTCAAAGGAGGAAAAAATGCTAACAGTATTATCTTTGCCTCTGAGAACAGATAAGATATGTCATTCATTTTATTCATTTGTTATTTATCCCTTGAGTTTCTTGCCAATATATGTAGTGCTGAGACCCTAATCGTGGTAACATCTTATCCTTTAAAAACAACTAGACTCAAAACAATTATAGGCTTGAGATAATAAGAGAGACAAGAGAAGGAGAAATGTAGAAGAATACATGCGGTGGAAGTGAGGTGAGGTTAATTGAAATGTAAGAAATGGAGTGACATAAAATGCAAGAAATGGAAAGATTGAAAAAATAATAAAACTGTTAAAACCCCCAAAAATGTAAGGTTTACTCTTGAGGAAATATTTTCCAGAACTTTGTGGCTATTGATTTGTCTTCTTGACTCAATAAAACTGAGCTATCACTTGAAATCTATTCTGACTCAAAACTCTTGTTCCATAAATGTTAAGATCTATAGGTTTATTACACAATAAGATTAGGATGTATCTTAATCGTTGTTTTCTTTGCTCACACATTACACAGACACACGTACACACAGAAGAAAAGAAAAGGATAATTTTTAATAAAATTATGTTACCATTTTAAAATACATATTTGTGTGGTAAGTGTTAATTTAGATGATTTCCTAGAAAAAAAATACATCTAATAAAAGACAAATTTGCAAAACAAAAGAATGTGAGGCTAATAATGCTGTTTAATCACACAAAATTTACATGTCATCTTTGTCATTTATCACAAGCAATATAGTAAAATGCTCTAATAGTTTTTCTGTTTTATTCTCAGTTTTGTGTATACAACTTAACATGCTTTTTTTAAGGCTGTATTTTCATTTCTGACTGAGTGTGCATTTATTTCCTTTTATCGAAATTGTGGTACACCATATGATTTTTCCTCATTTTGTTGGTTAATTGAGAGAAACTTTTCATTCACACAATACACTGCATAGTGTTCATTGCTAAAAATAAATGCTTTTTTTTTTTCCAGGGTATAGTCTCAAACATGAAATTGCAAAACCTACGTGTATACTTGATTTTATCTTATTATTAATTCATTATTCTTGTTTAATAATAATTTACTTGATTCTTAGCGTTCTTTTAATTTGCATTTCTTCCAATACTAGTAAAATTGTGTAACTTCAATGTGATGAACACATACACTATACTTATACATATACATATACATATACATTATGTATACATATACATGTGATGCTATTACCTGTATGCTTCGTGTAAAATCATTTGCTCACTTTGACGTCAATCTAATGTTAAATCGATAATTATCCAGACAGTCTGATAGTGGCATAAGAATATACGTGTAGATCAACAGAATAGATTTAATGATCTAAAATAAACTTTTATGTTTGTGGTGCATTGATTTTTCAGAAAAGTGCCAGGGCAATTCAATGGGAGGAAAATTGACTTATCAACAAATGGTACTGGGGCAATGAAATGTTGATATTCAGAGCTTTCTCTTTGACTCACAAAATATACAAAAAATTAGCTTAACTGAATGATAGCTCTCACTGTAGGAGCTAAACCTGTAAAATTTCTATAAGAAAATATACAAGAAAATGTTCATGATTTTAAGTTCTGGATTTCTAAGATATGACACTAAAACTGTGATCCATAGAAGAAATCAATGATAAATTTCACTTTATCAAAATTAAAAAATTTTGTTTCAAAAGACACCATTAAAAAAGTGAAAAGCAAGAGTCACATACTAAGGGAAAATATTGCCATTCAGATATGAAAATAATATGTTTTAAACGTATATTTTTAAAATATCCTTAGCCCATTAAAAATGAGAAAAGGTAGTTCTGGTTCAAGATGGCTGACTAGATGTAGCTAGTGGGCACCTCTTCCATGGAGAGAAACAGAAATAACAAGTAAATATTCACACTTCAGACAGATTATCTAAGAAAGAACAAAGGATTTCATCAGAAAAGTGACAGGAATTATGGAAAGAAGATGAGAGTGAAGCCAGGCAGCCTGCTGGGCTGTTATCAACATGGAGCTGGGAGAGGCGCCCTCACTTGTGGAAGGGATGAGTAGGGAACTACTGAGACTCCACACTTTCTCTGAAGTCTTTTACAGTCCTAACTATGGGAGAGCCTCTCAACCACTCAACCCGAGAACTGCAGAGTAACACAGAGTGTTGCCTACAAATTGCACAGAGACATTGCTCAAAATCACATAGAATCTTACATGCATTTGAGTCCTGAGCAGCTGATGCCCAGTGCCACTCTGAAAGCCCAGACCCTAGAGACCTGGGCTTTGCTCTGGGACTGCCAACACCACTTGTGCCATGGCTTCCACCAAGTAAGGGATGGATCGTGGAGACTGGGCAGCTATGTTTGCCCCAGCAATGGATACAGCCACAGCTGCTACAAGATTGAGGAGAGTAGTGAAATGCACCCCATGGTTGCCTGCCTCCACTGGCTCCCTCTGTGTGGGCCTGCCATATTCAGTGGTGGGCCCTCAGTGCAGCCACCCTGCTGCCTCCTGAGCATTTCAACTGCAGCTCAGCATGATTCTGAGAGCCCAAACGCTAGAAGCTTGTGTTCTGCCCTGTGGTTGGCACTGCTGCCTCAGCAGCTGCCACAGCAGCCAGGCCATGGAGGGAGTATGGAGACTGGGAACCTTCATGTGCCCCAACAATGAATACCATTGCTGCCACTGCAGGATGGAAGCATGAGTGGGCCACATGCCTGACAGGTGCTAGCCTCCACTGCTCCTGCTGAGAGGGGCCTGCCTTCCCTCCCAACATCTCCATGGCATAGCTACTCCGCTCTTGCCAGAACCTTTCAGCAGCAGCCTGATACCATTCTGACAGCGCAGTCCCCAGTGGCCTGCATTCCACGATGGGGCTGTCACTGCCACTGGTAGCAGGCCAGGGAGAGTACATGGAGACTGAGGGCTTCGGGCATACCAGGGACAGTTGTTGTTGCTTCTGCTCCTTCAGGACAAAAGCATGAGCAGTCTGTGCATCCCTCCACTACCTGCCTCCAGTGCTCCCTCTGAGAGGGGCCTGCCTACCCTGTTGGCAGGCCCACAGTGCAGCCACCCTGCCACTGCCTGAGTGTTCTGCCTGCATGCCCTAAAAACCTGACCACCTCTCCCTATCACTACCAGCATGTGAACTTGGAGACCTAAGGGCAAATCTCCTGGTCAAGTCCCAGCCCAGTTCTTCCAAGACCTGTGCATGCAGAGGGCTGTCTAGGGGCTTGAGGACTACAGATTTGCCTCGCCTGGTCCATCATGTCTAGCACCTGATCATTCCTTCCAGGGTCTGAGGTCAAGCTGACCCAACCAGCTGAAACCACCACAGCTGACACCTACCAGCATGCACTAAAAGGCATAGCCCTTTCCCCTCTCTACAAAAAACAGCATCACAGCATTGTTCCTGTATCAGGGAACAGGTGAGCCCCAAAGCTGTCTGTATTTGCTGAGGGAAGATGTTTCACCTTAAAGTCAGTTCCATGGAGAACTGTGGGACAGGTGTTTTCCATGGCTCTTGTCTACATTGTGACCTTGAAATAGAGGACAGTCACTGAACTGAGAGTCACAAGCCCTGGGACATGTGATAGAGAACTGGATCATGTTCCTGCCTGCCAAGGTTATGAAGCTGGTGCTGTCCCCTTCCCTACTGTGGAGACTTCAGTACAGTGGAGACCTCAGTACACAGAATACAGTGAGCACTGCTTATATGCCTAGTACATTACTACTATAACCATCGCATAAGAAACCCCCAACACAAAGTCTGTCTATAACCAAGGAACTCATACAGAGCTTTAATCCCATGAATGCACATAGAATTAAATCCAAATACAACAAACATTACAGTCACATCCTCAAGGCAGGAAAAAAAAGATTCCATCTAAATAATCTAAATGAAAGTAAATTCAAAAATAAAAGTAACAGCTTCTTCAGAGGAGAAGGAACCAGCATAAGAACTCTGGCAATATGATTAAATAGAGCATTAGGAAATCCTCAAAGAATAAAACCAACTCTTTAGAAAAGAAAATTCTGAAGCAATATGTAAAGAATTCAAAATATGGGCTTTAAAGAAGGCCAATGAGATTGAAATGAAAATTGAAACCTCACACAAAGAAATCAGAAAATCAATTCAGGATTGAAAGAGAAGATAATTACTTTTTAAAAAGAAAACTTTTGGATATAAAAAAATATTGCAGGATTGTAAAATACAATTGAAATCTTTAATGATAGGTTAGACCAAGCAGAAGAAAAACAATGTCAGAATTGGAAGACAGATTTTTTTGAATTAGTTCAGTCAGACAAAAATAAAGAAAAATGATTTTTTTTAAATAAATAAAGCTTTTGAGAAATATGGGATTATATGATGTGCTCAAGCCTACAAATTGTAGCTACTCTGGAGGGAAAAGAATAAAAAGTAAAAAGCACGGAAAGCCTATTTGAGAGAATAATTCAGGATAAGTTCTCTGGTCTTGTTAGAAATCTGGAAATCCAAATACAAGAAGCTCAGAAAACTCCTGGGAGATACAGGGCAAAAAGAGCTTCACCAAAGCATATAGTCATCAGGCTCTCCAAAGTTAGCATGAAGGAAACATTTCTGAAAGTGGCAAGAGAAAGACAGCTAATCATTAAAAAAAAAAAAAAAAAAAAACACATCAGACTAACAGTGGACCTCTCAGCAGAAATTGTAAAATCCAGAAGATATTGAGATCCTATCTTCAGTCTTCTTAAAGAAAAAAAAAAAATGCAATCCAAGAATTTTGCATCCTACTAAATAAAGTTTCATAAACAAAGGAAAAATAATGTCTTTCCCAGATAAGCAAACACTGCAGGAATTGTTCACCATTGGACTGGCCCTAAAAAAGTGCTCAAAAGAGTTCCAAATATGGAAATGGAAAACAATACTCATCATCACAAAAACACATGGAAGCATAAAACTTTCACTTATAAAGCAATTACACAATTGAGATAGCAAAGCAACTAGTTAATAATTAACAATATGACTGGAACAAAATCTCTTACATCATTTATTAACATTGAATGTAAATGGACTAAATGCTCCACTGAAAATATGTAGGCTGTTGGAATGAGGTAAAAAATCATGATCCAATCATATGCTGCATGCAACTAACTGGCAAAGACATTTATATACTGAAAGGAAAAGGAGTGCAAAAAGATATGCCATGAAAATTGGAAACAAAAATGATCAGGAGTGGCTACATTTACATCAAAGAAAACAGATTTTATAGCAAATACAGTTAAAAAATGAAGAATGTCATTATATAAGGATAAAGGAATCAATTCAACAAGAAAATATAATAATTATAAATATATATGCACTCTATAGTGGAGCACCCAAATTTATACAACAATAGTACTTGATATGGTTTGAATGTGTTACCACCCAAATCTCATCTTGAATTGTAGTTGCCATAATCCCCACGTGTCATGGGTGGCTAGTTACCCCCATGCTGCTGTTCTTGTGATACTGAGAGACTTTTCAAGAGATCTACTGGTTTGATACAGGGCTTTTCCCCCTTTTGCTAGGCACTTCTCCTTCCTGCCACCATGTGAATAAGGACATGCTTGTTTCCCTTCCTACCATGATTGTAAGATTCCCACAGCCTCCCCAGCCATGCTGAAAAGTGAGTCAATTTTATTTATAAATTACCCAGTCTCAGGTATATCCTTACAGTAGCATGAGAATGGACTAATAGAGTAAATTGGTACCAGGAGTGGGTGCTGGTATAAGGATACCCAAAAATGTTGAAGCGACTTTGGAACTGGGTAACAGGCAGAGACTGGAACAGTTTGTAGGGCTCAGAAGAAGACAGAAAATGTGGGAAAGTTTGAAACTTCCTAGAGACTTGTTGAATGGCCTCAGATGAAGATGAGAAACTTAATGGGAACTGAAGTAATGGTCACTCTTGCTGGGCAAAGATTCTGAAAGCATTTTGCCTCTGCCCTAGAGATCTGTGAAATTTTACTTGAGAGAGATGATTTAGGGTATCTGGTGGAAGAAATTTGTAAGCAGCAAAGTGTTCAACAGGAAGCACAGCATTAAGACTTGGAAAATTTGCATCCAGATGATGTGATAGAAAAGAAAACCCCATTTTGTGGGTAGAAATTAAAGTCTGTTGCAGAAATTTGCATAAGTAATGAGTAGCCAAATGTTAATCACCAAAACAATGGAAAAAATGTATCCATGGCATGTTAGAGACCTTCATAGGCCCTCCCATCACAGGCCTGGAGGCCTAGGAGGAAAAAAATGGTTTCATGGGCTGGGCCCAGGGCTCCCCTGCTCTATGCAGCCTAAGGACATGATGCCCTGCATCCCACTTGCTTCAGCTCCAGCCATGGCTAAAAGGAGCCAACTTATAGCTCAGGCCATTGCTTCAGAAGATGCAATCCCCAAGGCTTGGTGGTTTATACATGGTTTTGGACCTGGGGGTACAGAGAAGTCAAGAACTGAGGTTTGGGAACCTCTGCCCCGATTACAGAGGATGGATGGAAACACCTGGATGTTCAGTTTGCTGCATGTGCAGAGCCATTATATAGAACCTCTGCTAGGGCAGTAAGGAAGGGAAATGTAGGGTTGAGCCCCCACACAGAGTCCCTACTAGGGCACTGCCTGGTCAAGTTGTGAGAAGACGGCCAGCATCATCCAGAACCCAGAATGGTAGATCCACCGATGGCTTGCACTGTGCACCTGGAAAAGTGGCAGACAGTCAACATCAGTCCATGAAAGCAGCCAGGAAGGGTGCTATACCCTGCAAAGCCATAGAGATGGAGTTGCCCAAGGCCATGGGAGCCTACCTCTTGTATCAGCATGCCCTGGATGTGAGACATGGAATCAAAGGAGATCATTTTGGAACTTTAAAGTTTAATGACTGCCCTATGGGATTTTGGCCTTACATGGGGCCTGTAGCCCTTTTGTTTTGGCCAATTTCTCCCACTTGGAATTAATGTATTTGCCCAGTGGTTGTACCTCCATTGTATCTAGGAAGTCACCAACTTACCGTTGATTTTACAGGCTTAGAGGTGGAATGGACTTGCCTTGTCTCAGATGAGACTTTGGACTGTGGACTATTGAGTTAATGCTGGAATGAGTTAAGACTTTGGAGGACTGTTGGAAGGACATGATTGTTGCATTAGTTCTCACTCTGCTAATAAAGACATACACAAGACTGGGTAATTTATAAAGGAAAGAGGTTTAATGAACTCATATTCTACATGGCAGTGAAGGCTTCACAATCATGGTGGAAGACAAAGAAAAAGCAAAGCGACATCTTACATGGTGGCAGGCAAGAGAGAAGTGAGAACCAAGTGAAAGGGGAAACCCCTTATAAAATCATCAGATCTCATGAGACTTATTCACTACCACAAGAACAGTAGGGGGAAACCACCCCCATGATTCAATTATCTCCCACTGGGTCCCACAACACATAGGAATTTTGGGAACTACTATTCAAGATGAAATTTGGGTGGGGACACAGCCAAATCATATCAATTATGTTTTGAAATGTGAGTACTTGAGATTTGGGAGGGACCAGGGGTAGAATAGTATGGTTTGTCTCTGTCTCCACCCAAATCTCTTCTTGAATCATAGATTCCATAATCCCCACATATTGTAGAAGGGAATTGAATAACAATGAGTTTTCCTCATGCTATTCTTATGATAGTAAGTTCTCACAAGATCTGATGGCTTTATAAGGAGCTTCCACCTTTGCTTGGCTCTCATTCTTCCCCTTCCTGTCACCTTGTGAAGTAGGATGTGTTTGCTTCCCCTTCTGCCATGATTGTAATTTCCTCACAGCCATGCTGAACTGTGAGCCAATTAAACCTCTTTCCTTTATAAATTACCCAGTCTTGAGTATGTCCCTATAGCAGCATGGGAATGAACTAATACAGTACTAGACCTAAGAAATGAGATAGATAGCAATAAAATTATAATGGGGAGGGGGCTTCAGCACCCCACTGACAACATGGGACAGATCATCAAGGCAGAATTTTAGCAAAGAATGTCTAGACTTAAATTGAACTGAAGACCAAATGAATGTAACAAACATTTACAAAACATTCTGTGCAACAACTGCAGAATATACACTCTTCTCTTCTGTGCATGGAGCATTCTCAAAAATAGATAATATACTAGGACACAAAGCAAGTCTCAATAAATTTTTTAAAATCAAAATTATATTAAATATTTTTTAAACCACAGCAAAATGACGGTAGAAATCAATACCTAAAGGAGCTCATGGAAATTAAACAACCCATTCTTAAATATTTGTTGAGTAAAAATGAAATAAAGGTGGAAATTATAACAATTTTTAAACAAATGGAAATAGAGACAAATCATACGAAAACCTCTTGGATACAGCAAAAGCAAGGTGAAGAAGAAAGTTCATAATGTTAAATGTCTGCATCAAAAAGATAGAATGAGCTCAAATTAACAACCTAACACTGCACCTCAAGGAACTAGAAAAAAACAACAAACCACACTCAAAGATAGTAGAAGAAAGGAAATAACAAAGATCAGAGCAGAACTAAATAGAGATCAAAATAATATAAAGCATTAATAAAAGAAAAAGTTATTTGAAAAGATAATAAAGTTGATAGACTGGTAGCTAGATTAACCAAGAAAAAAAGAAGATTCAAATTAGCACAATCAGAAATGATAAAGGTCACAGTACACCTGATACCACAGAAATATGAAGATCATCAGAGACTGTCATAAGTATCTCTATGTGCACACACTAGAAAACCTAGAGGGAATAGATGCATTCCTGAAAATGTACAATCTCCTAAGATTAAACCAGGATAAAATAGAAATTCTGAACAGACTAATAATGAGTAGTGAAATTGAATCAGTAATTAGAAAAATATTCTAAGATGAAGAAGCCCACCACCAGATAAATTTATAGCTGAATTCCACAAGGAAGAACTGATACAAATCCTACTGAAACTCTTCCAAAATATCAAGGAAGAGGGAATCCTTTTTAATTCATTCTGTGAAGCCAGCATAAGCCTAATACCAAAATCAGGCAAGGACACCACACACACAAAAAAAGAATGCTAGAAGCCAAGAACCCTAATGGATGTAGATACAAAAATCCTCAACAAAATACTAACAAACCAAATCCAACAGCATGTCGAAAAATAATACACAATGATCAAGTGGATTTTATTCCAGGGATTCAAGTATAGCTCAACATATGCAATCAGTAATGTGCAAATCACATATGCACATTAACAGAATTAAGAACCTGAACCATATGATAGTCTCAATAGAACAGAAAATGCATTCAATAAAATCAAGCATACCTTTATGATGAAAACCCTGGACAAACTAGGCATGGAAGAAACATGCCTCAAAATAATAAAAGGCATATATGACAAACCCACACCCAACATCATGTAAAACTAAAATAAGTTGAAAGCATTCCCCCTAATAACTTTAGCTGGACAAGGATGTCCACCATCACCACCATCACCTCTCCTATTCAACATAGTACTAGAGGCTTTAGCCACGGCAACCAGGCAAAAGAAAGAGTAAAATGCATTCAAATTGGAAAACAGAAAGTCAAATTATATCTGTTCACAGATGATATGATCTTATATCCAGAAATCCCTAAGCCTCCTCCAAAGACTCCTGGATTTCCTAAATGTCTTTAGTGATGTTTCAGTATATAAAATTAATGCACAAAAATCAGTAGCATTTCTATACACCAACAATGATCAAGCTGAGAACCAAATCAAGAACTCATTGCCATTTACAAAAAAAAAGGACAATATGTAGAAACATATTTAATCAAGGAGATGAAAGATGTCTAGGAGCAAAACTACTGAACACTGAAAAAAAATAATGGATGATACAAACATATGGAAAATCATCCCTTGTTCACAGATTGGAAGAATCAACACTGTAAAATTGGCCATACTGCCCAAAGTAAGCTACAGTGTCAACACAATTCCTATCAAATTTCCAATGTCATTTTTCACAGAATTAGAAAAAAAAAAAATCTAAAACTCATATGAAGCCAAATAAACAAAACAAAACAAAACAAAAAACACTCGAATAGTCAAAGAAATCCCACAGCAAAAAAAATAATAATAAAGCTGGAGGCCTCTCATTATCTGACTTCAAATTATACTCCAAGGCTATAGTAACCAAAACAACATGGTACTCATATAGAAATAGACACATAGATTAATGAAATAGAATAGAGAACCCAGTAATAAAGTCACTGATCTTTGACAAAGTTAACAAACAGTATACCAGGACACCCTATTGAATAAGTGGTGCTGGGAATATTGGAAATTAATATGCACAAGAATGAAACTGCATCCCTATCTCTCATCATATACAAAAATTAACTCAAGATGGATTAAGGACTTGAATATAATAAGAGACCTGAAACTGTAGGAATCTTAAAAGAAAACCTAGGAAAACCTTATTAGGACATGAGCCTAGGTAAATAATTTATGACTAAGCATGCAAAAGGACATACAGCAAAAACAAAAATAGAAAAACGGGCCTTAACTAGACCAAAAAGATGGTGCATGGCAAAAGAAATAACAGAATAAATAGACAACTTACAAAATGGGAGAAAATATTTGCAAACAATTTATCCAACAAAGAGCTAGTATTCAGCATCTAAAAGGAACTCAAACAACTCAACAAGAAAAAGCAAATAAACCCACTGAAAAGTGGACAAAGGACATGGACAGACATTTTTTCAAAAGAAGACATACAAGTGACCCACAAATATGTGAAAAGATATTCAACATTGCTAATCATCAGAGAAATGCCAGTGAAAACCAAAATGAGATAGGATTTTATACCAGTCAGAATGGCCATTATTTAAACATGAACAAACAACAGATGTTGGCAAGCATGTGGAGAAAAGGGAACACTTAGACACTGTTTGTAGAAATGTAAATTAGTACAATCTCTCTGGTAAACAGTACGAATATCTCCTAAAGAACTAAAAATAGAACTATCATTTAATCCAGCAGTCCTACTTCTGGGTATCTACCAAAAGAAAATAAATCATTATATCAAAGAGACACCTGCACTCACATGTTTATTGCAGCACTATTCAAAATAACAAAGTCATGGAATCATCCTAAGTGTCCATCAATAGATGATTGGATTAAACATGTAGCCTATAGGGTTTCTTGCAGCAACATGGTGATACTAGAGGTGATTACCTAAGTGACATGATTCAAAAACAGAAAGCTAAAAACCACATGTTCTCACTTATAAGTGGGAACTAAACAATGAGTACACATAGACAGTGGAGACTTCAAAGTACAGGAGGATGGGTAGGGTGTGAGGGATGAAATGGTACCTATTGAGGACAATGTACACCATTCAGCTGGTGGGTACACTAAAAGCTGAGACTGCCACTATGTAATATATCCATGTAAGAAAACTGCACTTGTACCCCCCTAAATCTATAAAAATAAAATTAAAATAAATAAATAAAATTTTAATGTGAAAATATACTAGAATTGACATTTCTTCAAATAAAACATATGATTGGTCACTAAATACATGAAAAGATGTTCCAAATCGTTATTTACAGGGGAAATGCACATTAAACTGCAATAAGATACCATTTTACACCTTCTACAATGGCAATAATCAAACAAACAGTAATAAAAGTGATGAGGATGTGGAGCAATCGGAACCCTCATACCTTTCTGGTGTGAATGTCAAATGGTGAAACTAGTTTGAAAAGCTGTTTGATAATTCTCAAAATTTTAAGCATAAACTTACAATGAAACCAGTCAATCCACTTCTAATACTTTGTCCAAAAGAGGGGAAAACACAGGACCACAAAATGATTTGTATGAGAACGTTTAAAAATGCATTATTCACAATAGCCAAAAAATGCATGCAACCAAAATGCCCATCAACAGATTAATGAATAGACACAATGTGATATATCTGTAAGAATATACATTCATTAATATACTATTAATCAATAAAAAAGAAGAAACTACCGATGCATCATGCTACACTGTGGATCATCTTTAAAACGTTATACTAAGTGAAAGAAACCAGATATGGAATATCATATATTTTATGCTTACACCAATATAAAATGTCCAAAAAAGGCAAATCTATAGAGACAAAAAGATTTCTCGTGGACTGCAGCTGGGGGCAGGAAAAAGTAGTGACTACGAAAGGACACCAATAATCTTCTGCGGGTAATGGAAATGTTCTAAAATTGGATTAGCTGATTGTTGCACCACTTTGTATATTTATTAAAAGTCATTGAACTGAAAATTTTAATTGGGTAAATATTATGTTTATAAATTATACCTCAACAAGACTTTTAAAAAATACATTTTATGTGTAACACAGAAACACAAAATGTGTTGTGTGATATCATGACCTTGGGATTGTTTCATAATTATGGTTATGCATGACTTAAATAAATTATGCATGACTTATCTGTACTTTCAAGGTTTATACATGAATATGACTTTACTCTCCACCAAATCCATACCTACTAATCCTTTGTTTTCTATCTACATTTACTGTTTTTTGCTTAAGACTTTGTTTCCATTCAAAAAAGTCTATTTTGGTTGCCTGCTAAGTTGGATAAGGAGGTGAGAAGAGAGGTTGAGAATCGTAAGATAGTCACTAGTTACTTCACTGAGGACTGTGCTTCTCCAGGAAGGAATTTAAATGAATATATTAAGTTGTCTATAAAACATTTTAATTGGCAGAGTTACTCTACTATTGGACATTAGTTTTATTTGTCCTTTAATACTTTATGTATCTGTTAATATATCATTACAGTAATTATTTAAAATGACAGAGAAAGGGAAATTATGATTCCTGGAAATTATTTCAAAAGGTCCGCTTATATACCTGGAAAATACCACATAAAATATATTCACGTTTCTGTAAGGCATTTGACGGAGCTTCTTATAATACCCTTTGGTTTATTTAGAGAGATGTATCCTCTCAAAAGATTTATTATTATATATTTAGTGACACAGATTTTTGCCTAGAAAAATCAGACAAAGTTCTAATGAAATGTGCTAGGAAAAAGGAAGCAGATAGAAAGATCGATTTAGATCTATGCATATACTAAATAGTGTTATCAGAAGTACAGATGATTCTCCATTGTTGGCAGTATTAGCTATAGTTCCCTTTTTTCTGCTTTTTTTTTGTGGGGAGGCAGGGTCTGGTTATCTTACTTATCCTGTAGGTATCCTATAACATACACATGTTAGTTATCTGTAAACTCCTTGGCCATAGAAATAATATTTACTAATTTCCTAAACACAAAGATCTAAAATATTTGAATCTTGGTGAAGTTGTTTCTTGTGATGGGAGGTTTTACCCTCTAGTGTGTACTCTGGCAATAGTGTAAACACATCCCTTAGCTCATTTAGCCACTAGTAAAATCTTCCCTTTAGGAGGCTGAGAAAGAATTTGAGCTCTTGCACATGGTGCTCTTAGGCACGGATATTTGGACATTATATCAGATTTTTAAAAGAATTATTTTAGGTTTGTCAAATATTAACACACACACATGCACACACACACACGTAAATATAATGTTTTTAGAAATACCAAGAGGTCTACCCATGTGTTTCCTTTATTGTCATTACTTTAAGTGAAGACCTTGTAGTTGCCAAATTCTACCATTACAAATGAAATGTGTTAAGTAAAGTACATATTTATTTGGTATTTTGGCAACCACTCTCTTTATTACTAGGTAGTATATTTATTCAACAGGGGCCATAGTTTCAAAGTTATCAAAATAAACAGCCAAGTTACAGAGAGATATTAGCTTAAAGCATGAATGCAAAGTGACATTACTTTTACTGTGTTTGCAACTGAAATATGCTCATAAACACAGTCTGTTTCTAAGTTGCGACAAAGATTGTGAAGATTTTATCTTGTCAAGATAAGGGACAGTTAAACTAAACACAAGACTTTTTCCTGCAGCCACTCCCAATCATAAAGGCATCAACTTCTGAGGAGAGCAGGGAAAGTTTATTTTATTAAGTTGAAATATCATTATTAGCCCTAAAACAATAAAAATGTGGACTATGAGGGATAATTTTTAAAAAATAAACAGAGAACAGCAAATATTTTTCCCAATATATAATCTTGTTCTAACTTTTGAATTGGTTCAAAAAGATGTACTGTATTTCTGGAATAAGAAGTATGATATTAAAACTGACCATGTCTCAAACCACATAGATTTTAAACATATAATTAATTAAATCATATGTGTGTGTGTGCGCGTGCATATATTCAAACATATATATACACACACATATCTCACTAATGTTGGAAGCGTTAGTCTTATTCATCTATTCCTTATTACATCCTCCAATCTTTCAACCATATACATCTGCTTTTGACAACTGAAAAAAATACATTTGTCCTATTTACTTACATAACTGAGATACCTGTGTCATGTTTCATCTAAAATGTATTGCACAATTTGTTATTATTCTCATTCTCTATTGCATGAACTTCCCACACTTGATAGTCCAGTTACATTAGGCAACTTTCTGTTTCCTTTTCACATATCTTGCCCTTTACCTTGCCCATATGTCTTCTTACACTATTCATGTAACCAAGAGTGATTTTATCCCTACATACCACTGTGCAAATCTCACTCAACATTTTCATCAATTCTGTTGATGCCCTCTATTCAAACATCACCAGGGATATATCTGTAGTTGAAGAAGTTTGGTTTATTATTCATTGCAGAAAGGGAGAATGTAAATCATGGAAAATGGTGAGATAGCTCAGAGAGTATTGAAAGAACTGATATCAAGATTTAGCTTTGTGTTAGCTAATCTGAGAGAGGGTTCAAAGAATAAAGGTTTTCCAGTTTTTACACCTTGCATTCATTTTTTCCAACTTAAGCTGTACTCACCAGTCCCTGGAGAATTCTGTTGACTAGAAGTGATCATATGAGCTAATCTTCTTTTGTTCCCTAACTCAGAGGAAATGTTTTCATCATTTCATGAACTATAATAGATTTTGAAGTTTTGGTAGTTACTCTTTACTGGGTTATTGATGTCCTTTTTCATACTGCTTGGCATGGGTTTTCATCAGTAATGAATGTGAATCTTAACAAATGCATTTTAAATTAATTGGATCATAAAATTGGTAAATGATTTGGTCTGCAATAATTTCAAAAAGTTTTAGTATAATTAGCTCATAATTTTGCATGTTCTATCTCACCTTTATCCAGCATTTTTCTTTAAAAACTGTGTTAAATTTATTCAGCAAGTTAAGGTGTTTCCTTCCTTTTCTGCATTGTTAAATAATATGATAGTATTGGAATTTTTATTCACAAATATCTGGTGAATCTTCTGAGTGACAGGAATTTTTTTGAATACTCATTGATTGTTAAAGATAGAATCAGGAATTTAAAATCAGAGATGAGACAATAATACTGGATATCAGTACTTGTATTCATAATCTCATTCAAGGTCCTAGTTTAAGAAAAGTATTAAAATAAATAAGATATGTAAGGAATGGAAAGTAAATAAGGAATGGAAATTAAAATTTCTATTAAATAATTTGATTTTATAGTTAGAAAATATACATTTCATAAGGATTGGAAATAAAAAAAATCACTATCCAAAAATATATGGCTATCTACATACAAAATCCAAGAAACTCAGAATTTTAGATACACATCAGAGCATTCCTATTCATGAATAATATTTTTGAAGAAAGTGCTTTTTTTTAAATATCACTCACAAAAGCAGTGACATCGAAAAGTATCAAGATATTTACTTAATAAATTATGTGTAAACATGAAAGGGAAATCATGAATATTTATTAAAAGACATCAAATAAGACTTGGATAAATGGAAAGTTAAATACTACTCTCTGTTAATGTAGAGAGTCGGTATTGTAAATTCTTCTCAGTTATACCAAAATATAATGCAATTTCAATCAAAATTCCATGAGAGCTTTTCATGGAATTTAAAAATCTGATATAGAAGGTGAAAATTAAAGGGCTTAAATACAAATAAAATTTTGAAAAACAAATCAGGTACAGAGTCTTCCCTTATCAGGCATTTTGGTTTTATAAATTAAAAATTCCATTTTTCTCTCATGTTTTCCTTAAATCCTATTCCCATAAATGTGCATGCCTGTTTCTGTGATTTCTGTTTTGTTTCATTGTTACCTCATACTGTTTTTTTGTGATAGTCTTATAATAAACCTTAATTTTGCTAAAGTTTCAGCTTTAAAAGTAAACTTGTCACTATTAAGACTGTCTCAGCTATTACTGGCACTGTGTATTGCCTAAGAAATGTTAGCAAGAGTTTTTCAACTTAAAAATAAATGATGGGATTCTGAGTGGTCTGTATTGGTTACATAAATTTGAGAGAGTTGACATCTCTACAATGTTGAGTCTTCAAATACAAAAATATAGCATATAGCTCCATTTATTTGAGTCTTCTGGAATGTTAATAATGTTTTGTAGTTTTCCCTATGCAAGTCTTGCCCTGGTTTTGTTAGTTTACTTTTCCCATGTACTTTATTTTCTTGATGGTGTTATAAATGACACTTCTTTTGCAGAGTATTTCTTGGTGATGCAGACCTTTTCGTTTGATTATTGTGTGTAGTCCCTGAATCCAGTAATTTTGCAAAGTAATCATTAAATCTTAAAGTAGATGTGTGAAATTGTATTTTCTATATATACAAGCATTTTGTCTTTGAATAATCACAAATTTAGATGTTTTCCCAAATTTTCTTTTTTGTTTATTCACCAGGGCATACTGTAAATAGGAGTGGGAATAGGAAGGGATAGCTGTCGGTGTTTCATTCTTTTTTTTTTTTTTTTTTCTTTTCTTTTGAGATGGAGTCTCGCTCTGTTGCCAGGTTGGAGTGCAGTGGCACAGTCTCGGCTCACTGCAACCTCCACCTCCTGGGTTCAAGCACTCTCCTGCCTCAGCCTCCCGAGTAGCTGGGATTACAGGCGTGAGCCACCGCACCCAGCCCAGTGTTTCATTCTTAAATTTTGTGTTCTGCTGTAAAATTTTTGTGGTAATATTAAATCACTTAAAGGATTTTTATTTAATCCCTGTGATAGTAAAAGTTCATAGTTTTTGTTTTTGTTTTTTTTTTTAAATAAACTGCTGGTGATTTTATCCAAAATTATTTTCTACACCTATCACTTTTCTAATTTAATCCTGTTGATGTGGTGAATTATACTGAGTAACTTTTATATTCCTAAACTAACCATGCATGTGTGTGATAAATCCAACTTGCAAGTGATGTATTATTATTCTTTTTAAATGTTTTTGAATAGGGTTTAATATTAACCATTTTCAAGAACTTCTCTCTTTTCATGAGTAAAATTGGACTATAGTGTTTGATTCACAGAAAGTACTATTCAGGTTTTGATGTGAAGATTATGCTGGTCTCATAAATTAATTTGGAGAAAATGCCTCTTTCTCTATTCTCTGAAAGTGTTTAACATTTGAATAATTTATTTTATGACTGCTGATTGAATTTACTAAAGAAACTCTCCATGTAGTTTTCTTTGCCATAGGATTTTATTTACTGATTCAATTTCTATAATGATTGTAGAACTCTTCACAATTTCTTTGTATTTCTACATCCATTTCATCTAAATTCTCAAAGGCATCATTGTAATATCCAATTCTTATATTTTTATTAACTGCAGCATCTGTAATGATAATTACTTTTTTATTCCTGAAGTTTTTCTTCTTGATCAGTCTTGACAGAGGTTTATCAAACTTTTACATATGTTATCTCTATTTCTTAATTTGTTTTCTAATTCATGAATTCTTGTTATTATCTCTATTATTCTATTACTCATCTTTCCTCTGGTTTTATTTTGCTATCCTTTAACTTCTTAAGAGAGAGTTTTAGCCCATTAATTTTAATTTTTTCTAATATTTTCATGCATTTAAAGTATAAAATTCTCTTTGCTTTAACTGGATTCTACAAATTTTGATCACTAGTTTTATGTTAAAATTGATTTAAGTATTAACGAATTCCCATTATTATTTATTCTTTGAACCATGTACTACTTAGAGTACTTTGTTAATTTTTAAATATGTGGATTTTGTTTTCTAGTTAGCTTTGTCCTGTTGATTAACCGCTAAATTGTGCTATGGCTAGATAGCAGATTCTATGACTTTAAATCTGTAATTAATGGACACATGCTTCATGGTCCATGTATCATCAATGTTTATGAATGTTCCAGGTATACTTAAAGTCATGAATGTCATGCTTTTATGGGTAGCATAATGCTCTATTTAAATATCCATAAATTTGTAATGAATCTTATTTTTCCAATGTCCTTAATAATTTTTATTCAATTTTTTAATTACTAAAAGAGAATTGTTAAAATATTTTGTCATCACTGTGAATTTATTAATATCTTATTTTAGTTTATTCTTTTATATCTCTTATGTTTATGGTTTTAGGTCATTTCACTTGAAAATTGTTGTATCTTCTTGTGATGAATGTCTTTCATAGACTTTGGTAAAGTTTTCGACTTAAAGTCTGTTTTGCCTGTTTTTAATGTATCTATCTCAGGTTTATTTGAAGTTGCATTCTTATTGTATATCTATCAGCATCCTTTACTTGTATCTCTTAAAAAATAGAGGCAAATTCTTCCTACTGTCCAATCATTCAATAGAATTGGTGGGCAAATTCTATCACTTTTTTACAGTGTGCAATCTTACCCACAATGGAATCTGGATACCTGCCAAGCCATTTCTGAGTTATGGAAGTATATGAGTTATTTATATGGAAGTATAAAAAGTATAAAATGTTTAAATTGCCCTTTTTAGCATGGTGACTCATGCCTGTAATCCCAGAACTTTGGGAGACTGAGGCAGGCGGATCACGAGGTCAGCAGATCAAGACCATCCTGGCTAACACGGTGAAACCCCGTCTCTACTAAAAATAGAAAAAAAAAAAATTAACCAGGCATGGTGGTGGTCGCCTGTAGTCCCAGCTACTCGGGAGGCTGAGGCAGGAGAATGACGTGAACCCAGAAGGCAGAGCTTGCAGTGAGCCCAGATTACGCCACTGCACTCCAGCCTGGGCGACAGAGTGAGACTCCATGTCAAAAAAAAAAAAAAAAATGCCCTTTGTAATAAAATGTAATACATTGTTCACCAAAGCTATTTCTAATGCCTATTTATAGGATCTAATTCATCAGTTTTACAATTCTTGTTCTCTCTTTGCCATGAAATTCCATAACACTTTTATTTGCATTGTATGAAATGTTTATTTGCAAGAAAAATATACTTAACCTAAGAAAGAAAAATGACAGTCAAAAAATAATGTATGTTGAAATACTTTTAAATCCAAGTTTCTTTTGTTTTAACTTCTTTTAAATTTTTCTTTCTTTATTTATTTTACTTTATGTTCTGGGATACATGTGCAGAACGTGCAGGTTTGTTACATAGGTATACATGTGCCATGGTGGTTTGCTGCACCCGTTAACCAGTGGTCTAGGTTTTAAGTCCGGCATGCGTTAGGTATTGTCCTGATGCTCTCCCAACCTTTGTCCCCAACCTCCCAATAGGCCCCGGTTTGTGATATTCCCCTCCCTGTGTCCATGTGTTCCCATTGTTCAACTCCCACTTATGAGTAAGAACATGTGGTATTTGGTTTCTGTTCTTGTGTTAGTTTGCTGAGAATGATGGTTTCCAGCTTCATCCATGTCCTTGCAAAGGACATGAACTCATTCGTTTTTATGGCTGCATAGTATTTCATGGTGTATATGTGGCCACATTTTCTTTATCCAGTCTATCTTTGATGGGCATTTGGGTTGGCTCCAAGTCTTTTATATTGTAAATAGTGTTTTACCTTCTACAAATCACATCTCTTTCAAAAATGTATCATATTCTAGTTCTGTAATTTAATCAATACCCCTTGCACTGACTACCAACTGTGCTAATTCTGTAAGTTATGTTGTCTTTCCTCTCATTTAGTTGGTTTGTAACCTCATCCAATTTATAGGCAATTTTGATTTGGTTTCTAAATCACATTCTGATATATATAAAACTAAAATTATTTTAAAAACCAAAATTACAAATTAGTGTAAACATTAATACAAGATAAAAAGTCTTTATTTTGATTACTTCATAATTTAAAATAATGTAAACAAAATTATTATTGGTCTATAACAGCATATTTTCATTAGTTTCATAGTCATAGCTGTTTCTAATACTATGTCACTGGTTTTCTTCTGAAGTGTTTCCAATTTGGCCTTATTTTTTGAAACCTTTGTGTACTCTTATTCAAAGTTGTGAAATAATTTTAATAGTTGACCCATTAAAATATTGATAAAATACTCTCCTCTCCAAGGGTATGACTCCAAGTGTATAACTAATAAAAATGATCAAAATATTCTAAATGAAGTTAGCTTCAATGCAATTTACAATTTCATTATGTCCAAACTAAACATAACAACTTCCTAATCTCATGGTAATTATGCAGAATTCTGACTTCTTAACAATATTGCTATTATAATATATTTAGAAAAAAGCCTGAAGAACTCCCTTTGAGAATCAAATTAAAGCCAGTGAAATGGCTAAAAACTGTCCATGTGATTCAAATTTAAATAATGCCAACTACCAATATTAGCACTTTAAAAGAGAATTAATGACAGAGGGAATCACATTTTTAGGTTTTCATCAGATCTCTTTCCCTATCTGTTGTACACACTGTGATGTGTGCACATGCAATATTTTTTCAGTGATGGACTTGTTGTCTTGTCTGTTGGAAGTGCTGTGGACAGATGCCTTCAGCTGTCAGCCTATTCAAGGGTTGCCTCAGTTCCAGAGTATCTCAAGCTTCTTTCTCTTTGCAGAGAGCTGCATCCAATGATTGATCAATGAGGGCACAATGAGGCCTGGCATCGCAGGGGCATTTTAGTTCCAGAGCTTCCTGTACAGTCAGCAGAGCTGTTGTGGGACCTGCATTACATCTTGAATTCTGTTCAGTGTTGCTTCCTCCCACTCCCCTCCATAGACTTGGATGCCCATGTCACTTTGTAATAAACATCTCACATTGAACGCTTTCCCAAAAATCCAACCTGTGATACCATTGATGTTTACATTAGCCATGGTAAAAAAAGTGGAAGTGTGTTTTGTGCAAAACAGGGTAAGCTCAAGTTTAAATTATACAGAAAAACTGTATGAAAAGTAGGAGAATCTACCATCTACACACTCAGACATATTTACACAAGAAGATGTAAATATGCGGATGCAAGAAAAAGTCAACAGAGTAATGGGTAAAGATTATAAACTAAATATTCACAGAAAAGGATAAAGGGAACTTAAATATTAAAATGTGCCTAATCCATGTTCTAATGAAATAAATTCAATGTAAAATACACTGCATGTATATGTCATCTGCAAGTCTGACAAATGTAACATAAAATTGATAAACAACTTTGTAAAGAAGGGTTTGGCACAATAGGCTGGTTGATAACATCGAAGGTAAGAATGCAAACGAGTACCAATTCTAGGTGGTGAAATAAGCATTTTCTATCAAAACTGAAAATGTGTGGATTGTTCTTGATCCAGCAATTCCACTGGATCAAGCAATTCCACTGGATTAAAAAAAATTTAATATTTAAGGCCTCTTTATCCTTTTCTGTGAATATTTAGTTTATAATCTTTACCCATTATTCTATTGACCTTTTCTTGCATGTGCATATTTACATCTTCTTGTGTAAATATGTCTGAGTGTGTAGATGGTAGATTCTCCTACTTTTCTTGGAGTTTTTCTGTATAATTTAAACTTGAGCTTACCCTGTTTTGCACAAAACACATTTCCACTTTTTTTTTTATATTGTAGACATATTCCAAGACACATTAAGTGAATAAAAGAAAAGGTGAGACCATTGAACATATATTTGTAGTATGCTACAATGTGTGAGAGGAAACAAATGTTTTAAAACTATATATATACACACATATAGTTATATACAACTACGCAAACACCCAATATGAGTGTGTGTGTGCCTATAATTTTCTATGAATTCTATGTCTAGAACTGTACAAGACGTCTCTGAAATATTCTGTGATATATATTTATAACTACATAGAATATTTCTAGGTATATACATAAGGTGCAGGCAATAGTGAAGTGGCTCAGTGGGAAAAGTATAGGAGATACACTTTTCACCATACAGACTATTGCAAATTCTGAATTTTATACTGCAAGCATATATTTGAAAAGTAACATTAAGAGCTAAACCTATTAAGACTCGAAGTTCTTGTCCAATATGTCATAGCAATTACATTTATGTTGTCAGCTGGAGATGGACAAATGATGTGCCTTTAAATCCAATATGAAATTGTAAGTGCGTATATTTTCTGGAATTTCTTTTAACAATTTTAGGTACTATGACAATAATTGTAAATTAACATTAATGATCTCTGCCAACAGCTAAGAATTCTTTTTCATTTTATTTATATTATCCATCACTCTTCCACCATCTCAGTTATTAAAATGGGCATTTCTATTTCTGAAAAATAACATTTCTTTTCTATAGTGCAAGAAAACTTTAGCTGTCATTTTCTAAAATTTCTTCCCCAACTATAGATTTCAATCTACCTGTGATTGACTAATAGTATTATTTCAAGAAGTACACATGAGATGTTATTGATGTGATTACTTGAGTTGCCACCAGGGAGTCTCTGATTGTTCACTACTTACTCTTGTTTTTGATTAAACTCATTACCTGTATATTACTGTGTTAATATTAACTATGCACTAGAAAGGAAAATATTTCTGATTCATTTAATTAGTTTCTTAGGGTACCATTGGTATACGATATTTTTTATCTTTCATTAACTGTTGAAGTGAATTTCAAGGCAAGGATAAGATTCTGTTACTTAGGATCAGTCATAATGAAGTATGTAATACTACCTTCAAAAACCTGGGCTCAGAATACAGCACATTGGTGAAAATCAGAAAAAGGAGCTCCCTCTGGAAAGAAAGAGGAGAGAGAAATCCCCTCTCTGAGTGAGCAATTAGACAAAATGGGCCCCATCTGGTAAGTATCATACTGTTTAGTTTTGCCAGTGTGCAGAGGTTGGATATCAGCCCTTCAGGCAAAGCACAAATCACCCAACAACGTACGGAAAGGCTGCTTTCGCCAGCCTAAGGAGGAGACAAATTCCAGGTACAGTTTAGAACCAAGAGTCCACTTAATATCAGCTAAAGTAAGTTACCTTAAAGGAAACTAACTCCTTGCTCTACCTCCACTGGAAGTGACCAGTTTATCAGAAACCATTTAAGAGAAGAGGAAAAGAAGAAATGTTTGTTCCATTAGATTAGGAACAAATTTTAATTATTTAATTTTAAATTTTAATTTAATATAATTAAGTAAGTAACCTTTTCATCTGGGTTACATCAGCTTATTTTAGTTTTAATCCCCCAAATAAATGAAACCTTGAGCTTTTCCTGACCTCTCCTTCAAGAATAACATTTTTTTTTTTTTTAATCTAGGCTTTGGAGTTTTGATTTTCGAAAAATCTATAAGCAGCCTGGAAAATATGAAAATCACATGGAGAAATTGTAGTTTTCCATCAATGACAGGTTTCCACCAATAACCTTGCTATTCTTGTGGGTGTTTGTTTTGTTGTTGTTTTTGTTTTTGTTTTGTTGTTGTTGTCATTTTTGTTTTGTTTTGTTTTTTTGCTTTAAATACCTGAGCTTCTTTTTTTCTTCTTTTTTTTTTTTTCTTTTTTTTTTTTTTTTTTTTTTTGTTAAGCCAGTACTCCTGGTTTCCCTTGTAAGATTTTTTTTGCCAGTAGACTTTGCTTCTTTTCTAAATGCTTTTACATCAGAGTCCTATATGACAGTTTTCATTTAAAATATGCTTTTGGTGGGTGTGCTAGGTTTACAAAATGAACATGGAAACTTTGATTTGTCATGCGTTATGTTAAAATTACAAAGGCAATTTCATTTTATTTTGGCAGGAATTCCCACCAGCTATCTCCAAAAATATTCAGAATACAACTACTTGTTACTAAATGAATAGCCATCTTTCTAGTTCCTTTCTCAGCATCTCTTCTGTGGCTTATTGCCAAAAGCCACGTAAAGGGTCTCCCTGAGTTGTTCGTGCTCCTTATCATTTGCTTGCAATACAGCAGCTAGTGTATTGTGCTAAACACAAGCCAGTGTGATTCTATTAAATATATATCAAATCAACAAAACTCCTTTGCTCAAAAATTCTCTTAACAGCTTCTCACTCCATGGCAGTGATTAAAATGGTTCATACAACTTCATACACCTTCCATTTACCAAGTCCTCCAATTACCTCACTTACTTAATCTGACCTTTCTCAATTATCCCAAGAGAAATTGTCATTACTGCTTTGAAATCAAATAACTAAGCACATTTCTGCCTTGAGAGAGTTCCCACTTTGAGGAATTTTCCCTTCCAAGAGAGCTCTGGAAACTTCTATTGATCTTCATTCAAATGCTATTATCTCAGTAAAAACTTCCGATTTCCCTACTCTAGCATCACTTGTCTCTCTTCCTACATTTTTCAGCATAGTGTTTATCACTTTCTACATATGATATATCTTACCTATTTGTTTTGTATGTTGCTTATCTTCCAACACTATAATATTTTCTCTAAGAGAAAATGTTTATGTTTATTTTGGGTGTTTTTATCTTCTCTTATATATTTATACATTCATTCCAGTCATTAAGCATGTACTTCCCTGCATTTGAAGATCATTAGTCTAGCTACAGAACATGCCTGTGTCAATATATTCATTTTCAACATAAGGGTAATAATTGTATGTATCCCATTAAATACCTATGAAGATAAAAAAAAATGCACATAAAAGAATTGGCATTAGGCTTCCAATTTCAAAATGGCAGCATAGAAGCAAGCTGGCTTCACTCTCCTCCTCAAAAAAACCCCACACAAATATATAGAACAGATTATTACCAGCAGTATTCCAGAACTGAAGTATGAGGAAGAGCCAGTTTCTAAGACCACAGAGAAGTGAAAAAACTCCAAGCAGATAGAAAACAAATCTGACTTCTATATGAGTGATGCCCCTCCTCCAATCTGTGTATCCCTAAGCATGTGGAAATTTCCCCTAACTCATAGTTTCTACCCTGGAAAAGGTAAGATTGAGATGGACAACAAGCTTCCCCGCTATTTTGGAATCTCTGGCCAGAGACCAGTATTTGCCTCAATCCACGGGAAATGTTGGGAGTTCCTGAAGGAAGAAATATTCCTGAGGACAGTCGGTGATAAAGAGCAGGAAGCAGGACTAACATAACTAGCCCGAGAAACTCTGTTCTGTAACTTGGCAAAAAGGTCTATAACTTTAGTCACTCTAAATTAGAGTGGCTGTTGGGCAGCACCACACTGTAAGAGATTTGTTTCACAGATTCCCTGGGCATGAACCCCCTAGCCAGCCTTCCCACACTACTGAGATTATCTTTGGGACCTTTCTCATTTGGAAAAGGCAACGCTATGATTGTTTACTAGAAACAAGGCAAACCTGGACTTAAGACATCATCTAGTACTGAAAAGAAGGTAGTGATGTAGCAGATTAAAAAGAGAAAAAAAAGAATATCAACAGGTAAATTACAGAGAATCTCTAAGTAAACATACCCAATATAAATAAACACAAGCCATACAAAGAAGACTGAAATAAATCTAAGTATACTTAAATAAAATGGACAACAGATCAAAGGCTATAAAAAGAAATAAAGATAGTCACTATATAATGATAAAGAGGTCAATTCAATAAGAGGATATAACAATAATAAATCTCCATGCACCAAACACCAAAGCCCCCAAGTTTATAAAGCAAACATTAATAGGTCTAAAGGGAAAGATAGACTTAAATACCACAGTAGTAAGGATCATTAATTCTCAATAATGGACACCTACTCTCAACAACTGATAGATCATCTAGACAGAAAATCAACAAAGAAAGATCAGAGTTAAACTACACAATTGACCGAATGAACCTAACTGATATTAACAGAGTGTTTCACCCAACTGCTACAGAATCCATATGATTTTCATCAGTACTTATAACTTTCTGCAGAAGAGACCATATCTTAGACCACAAAACAAGTCTCAACAAATTAAAAATGGTAGAAATCGTATCAAATATCTTTTCTGACCACAATGGAATAAAACTAAAAATCAACCGCAAGAGGAATCTCAGAAACTACAAAAATACATGGAAATTAAACAACATGACTCTGAATGATCAATGGATAAATAAAAAATTTAAGAAAAAAATGTAAACAGTTTTGTGAAACAAATGAAAATGGAAACAGAACATAGCAAAATCTATGGTACAGAGCAAAAGCTTTATTAAGAGGAGGTATATAGCAGTACACATCTACATTAAAAAGTTGAAAGACTTCAAGTAAACAACTAGGCAATACCCCTCAAAAGACTAGAGAAGCAAATACAAGCCAAGCCTGAATTAGTAGAAAGAAGAACTTATAAAGTTTAGAGCAATAATAAATGAAATTAAGATTAAAATAACACAGGTTAGTGAAACAAAAACTTACTTTTATAAAAAGATAAAGATAAAATCAACAAACTTTTATCTAGATTAAGAAAAAAGAGAGAAGACTCAAATTAAAAATAGAAATGAAAAAGGAAATGTAAAAACTGAGACCATAGAAATATAATGAATTATTAAAAACTATTATGAACAACTATACTCTAAAAAATTGGAAAAATTAGAAGAAGTTGATAAATTCCTGGACACATACAATCTACCAAAATTGAAACATGAGGAAATAGAAAACTTTGGTAAACCGATAACAGATAAGAAGTTCGAAGCTATATTAAAAAGTCTCCTATCAAATAAAAGCCCAGGACCTGAGAGCTTCACTACTGAATTCTACCAAACATTTAAAAAAATAATTAATGTCCATTCTACTAAAACTCCTCAAAACAAATGCAAAGGATAAAATACTTCCAAACTCATTTTACAAGGCCAGCATTACACTGCTATCAAAACCAGACTAGAACACAACAAAAAAGAAAACTATAGGACAGTATCACTGATGAACTTAGATGCAAATATGTTCAACAAAATACTAGCAAATCATTCAACAACACATTAAAATGATTATTCATCATGACCAAATAGGATTTATCCCCAGAATGCAAGGATAGTTCAACATATGCAAAATAATAAACACAATATATCACATTATCATAACCAATACCAAGAATCATATGATCATTTCAATAGATACTCTGAAAAGCATGTGATAAAATTCAACAATACTTTATGATAATAACTCTCAAAACAATGGGTATAAAAGGAGCATAACTCAAAATAATCACAGCCAATACCATAGGGCATAGGGAAAAATGGATAGCTTTTCCTCTAAGATCTGGAACTAGACAAGGATGACCTCTTTCAACACTTTTATTCAACATAATACTGAATGTCCTGGCCAGAGCAATTAAGCAAGAAAAATAAATAAATGACATCCAAATCAGAAAGGGAGTATTCAAATTAGCATTGTTTGCATATGACATGATCTTATACTTAGGAAAACCTAAAGACTCTATGTAAAATCTGTTAAAACAGATAGATTCTGTAAAATCACAAGATACAAAATCAACATACAAAAATAAGTAGTGACACTCAGCTCTGAAAGCTGGGAGAGAACTCAGAAATCAAGAAAACAATCGCAAACAAAGGTTAGAGGGAGAAACCAAGATGGGCAACTAGATGCAGCCAGAAGGAATATCTCCCACCAAAAGACTGAACATTGGGAAGACTGGCATACTCCAAGCAGATCTTCAGAGTAAAGGCATTTACAGTATATGGAGGGAGGATGCTGGTACTGGGCTGATGGGGGACAAAGCTGGGATTGCTGAACAGCACTACCAAGCTTGGGGACATGTTCCTGGACCTAGCAACTCCTAGGGAAAGGGTAAATTGAAAAGCTGAGGAATGGCCCACTATTGCCATGGACCTCCAGAATCCAGACAGCAGGACACCCCCACGCATCCAAGGACACTTGAGTTAGGATGGAGAGCTGCTTAGAAAGGTAGTAGGGGTAGACCTCTGGCCTGTGCAGAGCCCTTATGGTTTTGTGTGGGTATGTCTGTAGCGAAAGCACAACCAGGGAATAGCTATCCCTCAAGGCTGTCCATACTCCTCTAGGAGACTTTAACCTTTAGGTGACTGTCAGACCTGGATGAAGCAGCATAGTTTTACCCTTTAGCCAGGGTCACACGGTTCTGAGGGCCATCTGTCTGCTTGCCTCTCCTTGGGCTGCAACCTGACCATGTCTGCTTGCAATACAGCCTTAGATGCCCAAACAGGGTGTCTCCTCAGGGTCCTCATCAGAGCTCCTTCACTGGTAGACCATGCCTGACTACAAAAGAACTCCAGCAGATTGGCTCCCACTGACAGGCAACAGCCAACCCACGACCCCTCACCTCAGAGCCTTCCCACAATGCTTTCTCAGCACAACTCGTCAATGACCAACCTCCTACCACTTTGTTGACACGTGTGTACAGGTGGAACTCACCTCCCACCACTTACCCACTGGACCACATGTGAACACACAGCACCTGTGCAACTTCTGCCAGTGTGAGTGCACCCCACTGCTGACACACAGGCACCTGGTTTTTTGCCTTTGCCAGTGTGAATACATGCATGGATGCCAAAAAACCCAGCCCTCCTACACTGCCACCACAGCTGCTGCAAACCAATGTACAGAAGTGGGCAACCCCATGCCACCACTGCTGCTGTTGTGTGACTGCAAGCATGGACACAGTGGCCACACCCTCACCAGTGCCCTGTCTCCACTGCTGCTGATGTAAACACATACAGATATACAGCAGCCTGACTCCTGCTAGTACTGCATCCCAGTCAGCACATGTACACCCCACTGTGCTACTGCAGCTGCTGGTATGAGTGAATAAGCACGGTTCCCACTGCCACCATCCCAATGAAGTGCTTTGGACAGCACTATTCATCCTGATATTGTGGATGGCAGACCAAGAACACTTAGGCCCCTCCAGCATAGCAGGTTTCTAAGTTCTAGGGGCCAGAGAACAAAGCTGGGGGCCCTGTACAGACACCCAGAGTAAGAGTACCTAGGTCAGGAGGTTGAGCTGAGTGTTGGCCCCTAAAAACTTCCAGAAATGAAGCCAGGTGTCTGAACCCACCTTATGTCACAATCAAACATGCAACATATCAGGGCATAAAATAAGATAAAAGAAAAAAAAAAAACACTCATCTAAAGGACAGCAACTTCAAAGACTTAAGGAACATCAGCCCACACAGATGAGAAAGAATGAATGCAAGAACTCTGGCAACTCAGAAAGCCAGAGCGTTGACTTTCCTCCTATGATCCCACTACCCCAGCAATGGTTCTTAAAAAGCTGACATGTCACAAATGACAGAAATAGATCTCAGAATATGGACAGGAATGAAGATCATAGAGATTAAGGAGAAATTCAAAATCCAATTCAAGGAATCAAAGGAATACAATAATACAATACAAGAGCTGAAAGATGAAATGACCATTTTAAGAAAGAAGCCAGTTGATCTGATAAGAGCTAGATAAATAAAAAAAAACCTCACTTCAATAATTTCATTATATAATTGCAAGTGTTAATGGAAGAATTGACCAAACTGAGGAAAAAATTTCAGATCTCAAAGACCAGTTCTCTAAAATAACTTAGGCAGATGAAAATTAAAAGAATACAGAAGAATGAACAAAATCATGAAAACATATTTGAGGATATTGTCCATGAAAATTTCCCAACCTTGCTAGAGAGGTCAATATTCAAATGCAAGAAATGCAGAGAATCCCTGTGACATACTATAAAGATAACCATCCCCAAGACATATAGTCATCAGATTCTCCAAGGTCAAAATGAAAGGAAAAAAATTTTAAAGGTCCCTAGAGGAAAGGGGTCAGTCACCTACAAAGGGCACACCATCAGGCTGTGGACCTCTCAGCAGAAATGCTACACATGCCAGAAGAGATTGGGGACCTATATTCAGTATTCTTAAAGAAATTACAACCAAGAATTTTGTATTTAGCCAAACTAAGCTTCATAAGTGAAGGAGAAATAAGATCCATTTTAATCAAACAAATGCTAAGAAAATTCATTACCACCAGACCTGCCTTACAAAAGGTCCTTAAGGTAGTGCTAAATATGGAATTGACAGACTGTTTCCAGCCATCACAAGAGCATAGTTGAATACATAGGCCATTAACACTATAAAGCAACTATAAAATCAAGTCTGCATAATAATCAGCTAACAACATGATGGTAGGATAAAATATGCACATATCAATATTAAACATGAATGTACATGAGCTAAATGACCCAATTAAAAGCCACAGGGCAGCATGTTGGATAAAGAAGGAAGAACCAACTGTATGCTGTCTACAAGAGACCCATCTCACTTGCAATGACACCCACAGGCTCAAAGTAAAGGGATGGAGAAAAATCTACCAAGCAACTGAAAAACAGAGAAAAGCAGGGGTTGCTGTTCTCATTTCAGACAAAACAGACTTTAAACCAACAATGATAAAAAAAAGACAAATAAGGGATTACATAATGATAAAAAGTTCAATGTAATAAGAAGTCTTAATTATCCTAAATATATATGCACTCAACACTGGAGTACCCAGATTCATAAAACAAGTTCTTAGATAACCACACAATAATAGTGAGAGACTTCAATATCCCACTGAATGTATAAGACAGATCATTGAGGCAGAATACTAACAAAGATATTTGAGCCCTGAACCTGACACTTAACCGAATAGACTTAATAGACAACTACAGAACTCTCCAACCAAAATTCAGAAATAACAGAATATCCATTCCTCTCATCTGCATATGGCATATATTCTATAATTTACCACACAATTGACCACAAAGCAATTCTCAGCAAATTCAAAAAAAAAAATTGAAATTGTGGCAACCTCACCCTTAGACCACATTTTGATAATAACAGAAATCAATACTAAAAAGATCTCTCAAAACCATGCAATTACATAGAAATTAAAACTTCTTCCTAAATGACTTTTCAGTAATCATTGAAATTAAGGCAAAATCAAGAAATTATTTGAAACAAACATAATGATAAGAAACATACAACATACTAGAATCTCTGAGACATGGCTAAAGCAGTGTTAAGAGGAAAGTTTACAGTGCCAAATGCACATAACAAAAAGTTATAAAGACCCCAAAGTAATAGCCTAACATCAAACTGAAAGGAATTAGAAAAGAAAAATAAGGCAACCCCAAAGCTAGCACATGATGAGAAATAAATAAGTCAAAAGCAGAATTGAACTGAAGGAAATTGAGACATGAAAAACCATATGAAAGATCAATGGATCCAGAAATTAATTTTTGAAAGAATAAATAAGATTGATAGACCACTAGCTAGACTAATAATGAAAAAAAAAAGAGAAGATCCAACTCTAGACAGATTAAAAACTTAGATGTATGTCCTAAAATTACAAAGCCCAGAAGGTAAGCTAGGAAATACCATTCTGGACATAGGCCCTGGCAATGATTTTATGTTGAAGACTCTGAAAGCCATTGCAACAAATATAAATATTGATAAATGGCACCTAATTAAAGTAAAGAGCATCTGCACAGCAAAATAAACTATCAATGGAGTAAAAAGACAACTTACAGAATGGGAGAAAATACTTCCAAATTATGCACCTGACAAAGGTCTAATATCTAGAATGTATAAGAAACTTTAACCTACAAGCAAAAAACAAACAACCCCATTAAAAAGTGGGCAAAGAACATGAACAGACAGTGTCTAAAGAAGACATAGATGCGGCCAACAAGCATATGAAAAGATGTTCACCAGCAGTAATCATTAGAGAAATGCAAGTCAAAACTACAATGAGATAACATCTCACACCAGTCAGATGGCTATTGTAAAAATGTCAAAAAATAACAGATGTTGGTGAGGTTATGGAGAAAAAGAAATGCTTATACACTGTTGGTGGATGTGTAAATTAGTTCAGTCATTGTGGAAAGCAGTTTGGTGATTTCACAAATAACTTAAAACAGAACTACCAATTGAGCAAGCAATCCCATTATTGGGTATATACCGAACAGAATATAAATCATTCTACCATGAAGACGCATGCACATGTATGTTCATCACAGCCCTATTCAGATTAGCAAAGACATGGACTCAATGTCGTGCCCATCAATGGGGGACTTGATAAAGAAAATGAGGTACATATATACCATAGTATACTACACAGCCATAATAAAGAAAAGAGCGTGTCCTTTGCAGCTACATTGATGCAGTTGGAGGCCATGGTCCTAATGAAACTAACACAGGAACAGGAAAACCAAATGCCACATATTCTCCCTTGTAAGTGAGAGTTAAACATTGAGTATGCATGGGCATAAAGAAAGAACGACAGACACCAGAGCCTACTTGAAGGTGGAGGGTGAAAAGAGGGTGAGGATTGAAAAACTACCTATCAGGTACTACGCTTTTTACCTGGGTAATGAAATAATCCATACACCAAACTTCTATGACAGACAATTTACCTATATAACTGCACATGTCACCCCGAACCTGAAATAAGTTTTTTTCAAAAGGGAGAAGAAAGAGTATAAAGAGAAGGAAAGGGGAAAGAAAACAGAGAGAGAGAAAGAGAAACTGGAAAAAGAATCCAGTTAAGAATTTGGAGGAAAAGAAATGTAGTTATGGCATGAAGAATGCAGAATGCTGAAAATCTCAGGAGAAGGACTTGGTGATAGCCTTTTCTGACTAAAGTAAGAGAAAGGTGTGACATGGAATACTACACAGCCATAACGAAGAATGAGATCATGTCCTTAGCTGCATCTTGGATGAAGCTGGAGGTCATCATTCTAAGCAAAGTAATGCAGTAACAGAAAATCAAATACTGCGTGTTCTCACTTATAAGAGGGAGCTAAACAGGAAGTACACATGACCATAATGAAGGGAAAAACAGACACTGTGGCTTACTTCAGAGTGGTGGGTGGGATGAAGGTAAGTAACTACTGATAGGGCACTATGTTTATTACCTGGATGACAAAATCATATGTACACCACTCCCTCATGACACGCAATTTGCCTATAGAAAAAAACCTGCACATGTACCCTTGAACCTAAGATAAATCTTTTTAAAAAATCAGTAACATTTCTACATGTCAACAGAGAACAACCTAAAAAACAAATTTAAAAAGATAATCCCATTTACAATCATTATAAAAAATAAAAATTATGTAAGAATCAATCTATCAAATAAGTGAAAGATCTATACAAGAAAAACTATAAAACACTGAGAAAGAAATTAAAGAGGACACAAGAAAATGGAAGGATAATTCATTCTTATAAATTGGAGAAATAAAATAGTTAAAATGACAATACTCCCCAAAGCAACTTGCAGATTCAATGCAATCTCTATCAAAATGCCAATGACATTCTTCACAAAAATAGAAAAACAAAATCCTACAATTTATATGGAACTACAAAAGATCTCAAATAACCAAAGCAATTCTGAACAAAGGTAGAGTTTTTACTCTGTTTGACTTCAAAATATACTACAAAGCTATAGTAACCAAATCAGCATGGTATTGGCATAAAAATCAGACACATAGACCAATGGAATAGAAATGAGAATCCAGATACAAGTCCTTGCATTCACAGCCAAGTAGTTTTCCACAAAGGCACCAAGAACACTCATAAGGAAATGAACAATCTCTTCAATAGGCTGTGCTGGGAAATCTGGATAAGCGTATGCAGAGGAATGAAACTAGACCGTATCTGTCACCATATACAAAAATCAAATCAAAATTTATTAAAAACTTACATCTAATACTTCAAACATTGAAACTACCAGAAGGGAAACCCTGGGGCAAAGCTCTAGGACATTGGTCTGAGCAGGACTATTTCTTATATAAAACCTCAAAAGTACAGGCAATCAAAGCAAAAATTGAGAAATGGGATTACATCAATCTAAGAAGGATCTGCACAGCAAAGGAAACAATTGACAAAGTGCAGAGTCAACACACAGAATGGGATAATACATTTGCAAAACTCTTCATCTGACAAGGGATTAATAACTGGAATATATAAGGAGCTTAAACAACTCAATAGCAGAAAAATAAATAATCTGCTTTAAAATTGGCAGTAGTTCTGAATAGACATTTCACAAAAGAAAATATACAAATGGCCAATAAGCATATTAAAAATGCTGAACATTGCTAATGATGAGAGTAATGCAAATCAAATGCACAATGAGATATCATCTCATGAGAGTCAAAATGGCTTTTATCAAAAAGATATTTATGGATGCTAGTGAGGATGTAGAGAAAGGAAAACCCTAGTAAGCTATTGATGGGAATGTAAATAAGTATAACCACTATGGAGTAGAGTATAGAGGATTCTCAAAAAATTAAAATAGAACCACCTTATGATTCAGTAATTTCACTACTGAATATATATTCAAAAGAAAGGAAATCAACATTTCAAAGAGATATCGACACTCCTATATTTATTGCAGCACTAATGACAATAGCCAAAATGTGGAGTCAACCTAAGTGCCCCTCAGTGGATAAACGGATATAGATAAAGTGATGTATATACCCAAAAGAATATTATGCAGCCATATAAAGAAGGAAATTCTGTCATTTGCAGCAGTATGGATAAAACTGGAAGCCATTAAGTGATATAAGCCAAGCACAGGAAGACAAATATCACATATGCTTGCTCATATGTGGGCTTCTTAGAAACACAAAAACAAAAACAAAACCAAAACAAAAACCTTCTGCTTATTCAAATCTAAAAGAGTTTGGGCAACTAAAAGCTGATTAACTAAAGAAGACTCATACTTCCAGAAGTTTATTAGTATTTGTCTTCCATTCTACAACTACCATGGCAGTACATTTCAATTCTATAATTTCATCTCCTCTATCTTGCTACTTCACTTTATCATAAATCTCCTCTTTGTATACTGTCAAATCAAAACATCATCTTTTGAAGCAAAGAATTCATCTTTCATCTGTTTCGTGACTCAAGCTGTGAAGTCCAAAACATGCAGGTAAACATTTGATCTTCCCAAGGCTTTAATTCTCAAAAGCAATTGCAGCCTCTAACCTCTATTACTAAATCATTTCACTTCTTAATATAACTTCTGTTTAAATGTTTTCCATTTCAGTTGAGTAACAAACCACTTTCCCTTCCGTATTATTGGAATTTTACTTATATATCTCCACTCATTCTTGTTGTCATCTTCAATTTTATGCTTTTACTCTTCTTGCTGCATTGCCTAAAACATAATTCCCTAGAGAAATGGATACAATTGTACCAGCAAATTAGTAACACTATTTTTGCTTCATCAAAAAGCTTTAAGAATGCCAATGTCAAAATGTCTAAGTAGTTTATTGTGCAATCAGCTTTATCTAAAGATCTTACTGATTTTGAGATACACTATGAAAAACATTATCTTCTGTAAGAATTTTTGAATTGAACATTGCTAATTTAAAATTTCAACATCCAATTTTAAAACTGATCTCAGAAGGTGAAATACTTTTAAACAATTACTGTATGCCCAACATGTATTATGCATACACACAAAAAATGTTATCTTTTTTTTACCCTCCCAAAATGAAGGCCACCATCAAAGACTGTTCTGCTTTTTAAATTAAACCTAGTGAAATAAACATTTCTCTTATTTGTACTTTTAAGTGTACTTTGACTTTACCACAAGGACATACATTTATAGAATAATTCAGTTTCAAACATGCTTACCGATTGAAAACAATTTTTGAATCCAGTAATTGAATGAATTTGTATGCATAAGCTTAAATTCACACTGGATTTACTTCTGTAAAAAAAAAGATTTTAAGGAAAAATACAAAGCCTAAATTACTAAAGGAAAAAATTGTTGATAAATCATTTCCCTTTAAAAAGACATTATATGATCTAAATCCATAGAAAACACCAAAAACAATCAAACCATTGGATGTAAATCACATTGTGCTTTTGGAAACAGGTTAATATTTAGTCCATGAACATGTTCAGAAATTGCCATCTTGTTATTGGTTATGTTCATGGGAAATGCAATATCATAACATTTCTTGATGAATTTTATAAGTTGTTACCTAAATAAGTATGTTGAAATTTTCAAAATATAGTTTGTGAGGTTTTATTGTGGTAATAGCCAGGGTGGGTGATTGTTAGGTTTTATGTACCATAAGGACACTAGAGGATGATGCTACATAAGCCTGGCTATTTCAGTAACCAGTTTCTGACAGAATCTGAGGACATCTATGGTTTCCGTCAAGGTGTCCTTAGTGAAAACTGCATGTGAAAAATAAATTTGAAAAAAAAATTCTCTTTTACCCATTATGCATGCAAGATAAATCCACATCATTATCTACAAGCTAGATCCTTTATTTTCATTTATTACATTTAATTTTATGAATTTATCATGATTTATTTTTCCTTTCTACCGTTAAAAGACATATGGATCTTTACATTATGTGCAATGCTATTGTGAATACTCTTTCATGTGTATCCTGGTATAAATGTGACTGAGCTTCTCTAGTGTATAATCTCAATATCCATGGGGTATTAGTTTCAGGGCCCCTGCAGACCCCCAAATCTGCAGATGCTCAGGTCCCTTCGATAAAATGAAATGGTATTTGCATATAAACGATGCAAATCCCTCCATATACTTTAAATTATCTCTAGATTACTTATACTACCTAATACAATGTGAATAGTCGATATATTGTAGTGGTTTTATTATTTTAAAAACACTTTTATTGTTTTCCTGTGTTTTCATATTTAAAAAAAAATAATGTTCCTTATTTCACTTTATTTGTAAAGTGAGCCCAAATTTCTCAGCCAAATTAAAACAAAATATAAGGCCTTATATGTCACAAATTTATGTTTAGTTTAGATTTGGGCATACTCTTATTAAGAGCATTTTTAAATTATATTTAAAATAACTTTGCTTAAATTTTACAGTTTTATTGTAATTTAAAAGCTATCTCAGAATCCTTTGTGGATGAGGATCTAAAAAGCAGAGAAAGAAGTAAAATAAAAAATGAATAAATATACAAGTAAATAGAGTAGGTACATATTTGTAATTGATGTTGGAAAAGGAAAATAGGATAAATAGAAAATTCTCTCACCTGCTTACCGCTACGCAGATTTTTCATAAAAGTTCTCACTTCACATCATGGGTAAGATCTGACTCATAGGTTTGTATCTTTCCTTTGAGTAATTTTAGAAAGTTTGAAACTTATATAGGACTAAATAAAAACGTAATTGATAAGTTACAGGAGGTTTGTGTGGAGTCCTCCATATTTGATATTTTGTAAGATGGAGAAAGTAGCAGAGGACATAATCTGGCAATTGCCTGTTCACCTAGAATCTTGGGAATTTATCTATATATTTAGATTGTTAAATTCTATTTAAAAGTATCAGTCTCCAGACCAGAGAGAAAAAATCTTTCATATGATTCCCACTTCCTGGGATTAATGTCCTTATATAATCCTCTCCTCTTGAGTGTGAGCAAGACCTATGGCTTGCTTAAATGAAATGAATGTGCCAAAGGCAATGGGATTTAGATTACTTGTATGTGATACATAAAACTATAGCAACAGTCCTACTGGGGTCCCTCTCTCTCTCCCTTGCTAACTTTGAAGAAGCACATTGCCATGAATCCTACAGCTGTAAGAAAAGAAATTTTTCTTACTTACTCTGATTATATTACTTCTGAGCAGTAGGATTATAATAGTGCATCACTTAATTATTATTCAGGAATAAGTAGATTCATATATTTTTCATACAAAGTTGGGAGATCAAAGGAGTGACTTTAATTAGACTTTATCAGGAAAATAGCACTCGGCAACTATATTGCATATTTTATATTAAGAGCTACCATTGTGTTGGATGTGAAAGGAATGCAGATTAAGAGTTCACTGGATTCCTATCTAAAATTTTTTGGGGGATGGTTGTAACAGTAATTATACACTCATTTTCAGCTGAGAAATTTGTTTCCTTGTGCCGTAATTAAAGAGAAGAACCTGATGTAATTCAGTAGGAAATATTAATATATTCTTACCAGCATGGGACTTCTCACTGGAAAATGGCTAAGAAAAACAAAAAGTTTTCTATGGTTTGGCGATTACGGTGTCAACTGCTTATGGAAAATAGTCATTGACAAACTATCAAGCTATAGCATGAAGGAAACTGTTTGAAACATCCCGATTGTTCTACATGGAGGCCTGGTGCTGACTAATGGCACTGAGTTTTCTCCATTATAATTAGTTCTCTCCTCAAGACCCAGCTGAAATTTTCCATGACCTAAGTGGCTCATTCATTAATAAATACAGAAGTAGTTCTCTTGATGTGCTAAAAATTATCTGATTATTTTGTCTGTTTTCCATATTATACTAATTACACATCTATTTTGAAATCATTTACACATGTGCATGTAAGCATCTAAAATAATAAATGTAGTCTCTCTCCTAACAAAGATAGCATAATTTTCCCATTTCAAATTCTCTGAGAATGTGTACAATTATATGTACACCAAAATATATTAGGTCATTTGTTACTATAAAACTATAATCTAGTTATTTTTATGCATTGAATAGGCATGGATTCTAACACTAATTAAAGCAAGTTACTTGGTTTAGTGATCTGGCAATTTACATATTTTTTCACAAAACTGATTTGAGGTGGAGTTTGGCTGACTTGTTTTCCTTCTTGCCAGACGTCTCAGTGTTGCATCCCTTTTGATTTTTGCCCAGTCAGCTGCTAGTAATCATTCTGGGTACTCAGATAAATCCAGGAATGAATTTCTTCCAAGTGAGCACTCTCTTGAGAAGTTGTTCTGAGAGATATTTGAAAATAAACCTGTGTTAGAAAGCTCAAAAACATCTGCCATATTTGTGTAATTTTCCATTTGTTACATTGTAAGACTAAGTGGAAGCTGGGATATGTTTAACTCAACCAACCTCTTCAGAGGATATATTGCATTTTTGTCCTTCAAGCCAGATATTGATTAGGGTAGTCAATTTCTGTTGATATTTCAAAATGATCTTTGATTTTAGGGACACCAACGTAAATGCCAATGATTGGCTGTGCTTTCATTTCTCTTTTTCTAGATTTGGGAATTAGCTGTAAATTAAAAGTGTAAAGCAGCAGCTCTGATTTGTAGTTCATCAGAGTTCATACAAGTTCCGGAAAGGTAAATGCAGATGGCTTATGTATGAATATCAGTTCACATGTTGTCTATATTGATCAGTCACTTTCCTGAACTCCTCTGTTGAAGGGGAGGTTTAATGTATGAACATTTATTATATCCTAATAACCAATTATTTATTTTAATGCAAATAATTATTGAAAAAATGCCCTATGTTGGATATACTTTAAATTCTAGTGATTTAACAAATGACTGTTACTAAATTTCAAATAATGGAATATCCGTAATATTACTTGAGATGGCTCTAGACTATGTACCACCACTGGGCATTTATTTTCTTTTTAAAAATTTCATCTAGGAATTATTCATCTGAAAAACATACCTAATACAAAATCACCTCTTGGTTAGCAAGCATCTCCATATCAATATTGTTATGTTTCTCATACTTGCTTTTTCACAGTCTGGATTTTACTGCCTTTATTTAAACAAACTTCATACTCTTAAATGCAACAAGAGGAAAAAAAGAGAGAAAATAGACTTTTTTTTTTTTGACAGAGTTTTGCTCTTGTTGCCCAGGCTGGAGTGCAATGGTATGATGTTGGTTCACTGCAACTTCCACCCCCAGGTTCAAGAGATTCTCTTACCTCAGCCTCCCGAGTAGCTGGGATTACAGGCATGCGCCAACAGGTCTAGCTAATTTTTGTATATTTAGTAGAGGTGGGGTTTTACCACATTGGCCAGGCTGGTCTCAAACTCTTGACCTCAGGTGATCCATCCACTCCGGCCTCCCAAAGTGTTAGCATTACAGGAGTGAGCCAACGTGCCCACGTCAAGAAAATAAACTTTCAAAACAGCTTCCTTTTGGGAATGGTTCAGATGGAGGGCTTGATTGCAACGCTTGAGGAAAGAGACATTGTTGTGAAAGTCTAATGAGAACTAAAAAGTACTAAAATGTTTGGTTGACCTTTGGGCAATTGTTGGCTTTCTCCTTTTCAGATAAGGGGAACCACACACGTGATCCCCACGCTTTTCTAAATCTCATCTGACAAGAGTGAAATATTACATTCAGTAACAGCATCTTTATTATCTTTCGCATTTAAAATTATTTTTGCTTTTTCCCTTATCTTCATTGTGTATTTTATATTATTCATCTTTTCATGTAACATTTTTAAGCTTCATAAAGTATTTTTCTGAAAAACGTGAACTATAAAGTTTAATGAAAAATACACTGGTTCCAATAAAATAAAAAATTATAGAGTTAATTTATCTTTAATACATGTTGGTGGAGTAAATTTTCTAAAATGCATATCTGGTCCTACCATCCCTTTAACATCTTAAAAAGTTGCTTTCAACATAAAAATCTAACTATTTTCTGTAGGTTATAGTACACATTATCAATGTGCCTACTTGTTTCTCTACGTATGTCCCATATTGATCCTCTTCTCACACCCCATGTTCTAGTCTTCTTAAACTTGTATTTGCAAAACATAATATTCTTTCCAAATTCTATACAGGCTTCTTTCTTTACTTTTCCTCCTTTTCATTGTCTATGTAATTTATTCAAATCTTCTAAAACACAATTCCAGTATTCTTTACTATAAAATACTCTTCAAGATCTTCCCACCTTTTTTAGCCTCACCCAATTCCACATCATGCATGAGTTAAATCACCTTCTTCAGTTTTCCCATAACATGCTGTGTAGTTATGTTTCAAAACATTTGCTGTATTTTAATTGTCAGTCATTTTGAATAAGTTTATAACGTTTTCCCTTTATTATTTTCTATAACCCTGGTGCATACAATAACACCTACAACATGACACGAAATTGGTCAAACAAGTGATTGTTGACTTAATACTTTTAAGTTGATGGGTCTCTGTGGAACTTTGAAACTCCTGTACGTGAATACTAACAAAGTTCATGTAAATCGGCAAGAGATGGGGCAGATTCTATACATGGCACAAACTGCTTCCATAATTCTCAAGTAAGAGCTTCCCCCATAAAAATCCATGCTTAACAATTTCAAAAGTTATCATAAAGTATTGGGGAAAAAATTACAAATAAATACATAAAAAGTGACTAATCTCTTTTTGGCTTAGGATAATAGAATATTGGTTTGAATAGTGCTCATTCACAGCTTTTCTTCTATTCCAACATTTTAATTCTCATCTGAAGAGGAAACAACCCTCTTCAAGGCTAAGTATGATGCATAATTTCCAAAGCAATTTTTTCCTATGACTTAGCCATCAATAAGAATTTTATCAATTAACAAGCCTCAGTTTTCTGATTAGTGTTTATTTTTTAATCACTACATATTTCTAACATAGTGTAGGTATCACTTTTCTAAATATCTTCCACTTAATATCTTCTTTAAGAGTTGAACATCAACTCTGTAATGGCTGGCATTCTATACAAGATTCTTATATTTAATTAAAAAATCTATAGTTAGATGAGAGATTTTATTCACATGTCCAAATCTAGATATTTTTAAAAAGTTGTAGGTAACATGAAATATGAATCTCAGTATGAAAAGTATTGGAATATAATTTCACACTACAAATGTTATATATACAGAAAGCAAGAGCCAGTGAAGTGAAACTTGCATAGTATTACAAAAATATGGGACTATAATATAATTGTTTTGTTCTTTGCCCACTTTTCCCCTCAATATAGCTTGCTTTATGAAACTAAGAAATCACTTAAGCTGTGAGGTGGATGGGAGATAAAAGTTGGTAACAAAAAGAATAATTATTTAGGAATTTTTACTAAGAAAGAAAGCCATAAATCTCATCAGACTTCGCAGCCCTCTGTATGACAATGGGATACTAGTAGAGGATATGTTTTCGTCTTTCATTTACAAAATTAAACCTGCATCTAAATGGTATTTTCTGACTTGTTCTTCTCACTGAGTCAGTCACTGAAACCTAAAAATTTATCAAAGTGTCCACTATCATGGGCTCATCCAAAGTCGCTATATACACTTCATTGATCACCTGGTTAAAATACATCGGAATTCTCTTCTAAAATTAATTTCTAGACCACAAGTTTTTATACATTTTACGTGTCTGTGTGGCACAGTAATATTTTTCTCCCAATAAACACTGATACCAGCTCTCAAGTTGATCTACTGAAACTTAAATCTAACCTTGACATTGTTTTAAGACTATAGGGTAGGGTAGCGAACCAAAAGAAAGTGGACTTGAGATACATTCTTAGATTCAGAATACTGAAGTTATAGATGTTAATTTTAATCCATTTGGTTTTGTTTTATCTTCCACAAAGAAGTATAAAATAAAATAAAACCTGGCCAGACATTTGTTCACAGACTGTGACAGAAATAGATTTTTAAGAGAATAATTAAACAATGTATGGGTAAATATATTTCTTCACAAGGAAAGATGTCATTAATAGCAATAAGTGTCTTCTCTTATTTTAAAATGTTCATAAATATACTTAGATTTGGGAAAGAACATACTTTAAAAAATTATTCTTATATTCGCTTTTTATAAATGGGAAGAAGAAAGAAAGGTTAGTGAGGTAGGCAGAATAATGACCCCCAAAGAAGTTTATATCTTGGTATCTGGAACCTGTGAATATATGACTTTACTTTGCAAAAGGCACTGGAAGATGTGATTAGGCCAAGGAACTTCAGATTATGAGATGGTGAGATTATCCTGGATTACATACCCCAGTGTAATTGCAGTGTTTCCCACGGTTGTTAGAATAATGTAGAACAGAGTCAGAGCTAGATGTGTCTATAGAAAAAAGGCAAAGAGGGAGGTCATTTTGCTGGCTTTGAGGATGGGGGAAAGGGCAAACCAAAGAATGTGGATGGGCTCTAGAAATTGGAAAAGACATGGAAATGAATTCTCTTCTAGAGCTGCCAGAAGAAACTCAGCCTTGGTAAGACATTGACTTTCTCCCAGTGAGAGCAATGTCAGACTTCTAGCTTCAGAACTGTGAGATAGGACATTTGTGTTATTTAAGCTGCTAAATTTGTGATAATTTATCACAACAGTGATACTATAGTCTAATTAAATACATTAAGTTTGTTCATTAAGACTCAAAATAACTTAAATATAAGCATTTATTTATTTATTTATTTCTGAAATTACTAAAACAATAGTTGGGGGATATTAAAGTATAGTAGAGCAAAGAGGTCAGAAAGGAAATGATAGTAAGAAACTCACTGAAAGCCCATTTAAGGAGCAGATTCCCTTCTAATCAACTCAACTTGTTGATTGCTTCTCTCATATCCTGGCAGAAAACTGAAGGTTTATTTCTGGATGGGGGCATAATTGTATATAGAATCAGAAGCCTAAACAGTCTTGAGAATGAGGATCCTGTTCTGAAAGTAGGATAGTCATACCTGAACTCACTCTTCCCTGTAAACACTGGTGGCCAGGTACAGACCCTTCAGAGACTGCAAGAGGAGATTGAAAGTCTTACCTGGGCACAGTTACTGACCTTAAATAACAAGCTGAAGGATATACTAAGCTCAGGTAAATAGCTCAACCACATCACACACCAGTGAAGATCAGTTTGATTTATTCCATACATTTGAACAGAACTTCATTGATCATTGCAATTGCTCCATTTTTAAGTATGAGAAAAGACCTAACAATCATCAGATATATGAGAAAACAATCTAATATGAAATATAGAACCCCAAATCATACATATAAAAAGAAATCAGAAATAGGTACAACGCAGAAAGAAAACATTTAAAACATGCTATCTTTAATAATTTGAGACAGCTAAAATTACCATTCATGAAACAACAAACAGACTCTCAAAAAAGGAAACATTTATAGAACAGGAAAAAGTACTTGAAAATTAAAACTAGTATAGTAGAAATGAAAATCTGGAAGATAAATGACCTAAAGTGAAATAAATGGACAGAAATAAAAATCATGAAGGATAAAGTCAAGAAAGTCCCCAATAAAGTACAGAAAAAAATGCAAAAAGACAAAAGAGGAAATATGAAGGTATTAGAGAATCATTCCAGGAGCTCCAACAGTCAAACAATAAAAATTTCAGAAAGAAAGAATAGACGAAAATGGAGAGGACCATGAGGATACAGATTGCAAAGGCCCAGCAAAAGGGATTAATTGGGCCCATACGTAGGTAGATCATTTGAAAATTTTAGAACACTGAGGAAGAGTAGAATATCTTAAGAGCTTTAAGGAGAAAAATTAGTTTCATACAAAAGATTAAAATTCAAAACAGTATTAGACATCTCAATAGCAACACTGGAAACTAGAAAAAAGAGAACAATGTCACTGAAATTCAAAAGAAAAAATAATTTCTACAGGAGGCCAAACAATTAATTACAAGGTAAAGATTTATTTAAATATATTCAAGCCTTCTAAAAGCTAATCACTATTTCTTTCTCAGAAACCCCTGGAAAATGTGTTTTATCAAAATAAATTTTATCAAAACAAAACAAAGGGTAAAGACAGAAAGAAAAAAACATGTTCCATGAAACAAGGTTTCTACACCAAGACAAAGCGAATGGACTCTCCAGGATGATGACAAAGGAAGATCCCAAGAAAACACCTGTACAGCAGTCAAAAGAATTTTCCTTCGTAGAGCAGGTCAGGATGTCTTGGTGGAGGCTTCTTCAAGAAGATGAAACTGGTAGGTTATCTAATGAGTCTGACAAATTAACAGGAAATCATTTACATAATTGGGAAAGAGTCTATGGCTGTATTAATGATATATACATAAATGAACAAAGAACAAAGAAGTCAGTTATCAACTCTAGGAGGAAGAAGCTGCAAAGGGTGAGAAAAATCAAAATACATGGGGCTCGATTGTGATAGAACTTAATGAGGACATTGATAATTAAACCATTGAAATATAACTGTTGGAAATCTAACCATACTAGAGTGGATGCTGAAGACATATCGTGGGTAGCAAGGGTTAAAATAGAACTAAATCATTTACCACAGTGGAAGGCAAACAAATAATACCCCTAAATGGAAAACCAAAAGAAACAATAAAAGAATGCTTAGAATCTGCATGTAAATAACAATGGAGTCATTTAAAAGGGTTGAAAGTCTTTGTCTCTGGAGAGAGAGTGAGGAGAGAGTAGGTAGAGAGTGGGGGCTGTTTTTATTGTAACAAGCCTTGTAAAAATTTCATGCCTTTTTATGTGTATGTGTGACTTTCATCTCTCTATCTATCTATCTGTGTATCCGCACATATGAAACAATGTCTTTAAAATTCAGGAGTTTCTTCCATGTATGTGAGAGAGAGAGAGAGAGAGTGTGTGTGTAAATTCAAGAGAATTAGACATGGAGATAGGTTCTAATTTGGGTACTGAGATTTTAACACCTATAATGGGAAAGGTGCAACTTCGATACCTGTTAAACAGGAAACTAGAACTGAAGACCCTGAATAAGTCTAGGGCTCTGTAAAACCTTATCAGGAACCAAACTTTCCACCTAAGGCCCAGTGACAAGGAAGTTTGTCTGTGCACGGGGCTATGGAGACAGCAGAAGGCATTCTGGGAGAAGCTGAAACCTCAAACCTAAGCATCATGCAATTATGGATATTTTATCCAGGATATCCCATGTGAAGAAATTTTTGTTACCTGGCTCCTGAAAAATGAAATCCTAGTGAAACTGAAGAATATGAAAATATCTTGCTTCCTGAAAACACATCAATTAGACATATAATATATTTTTAATCAACAAGAATGTCCAGAAAAAAAATGTAAAAAAAAGAAAAAAGACATTTAAGATGATCAAGAACTGCGGCTTTCTTATCACAGATGCATGCCTAAATAACTGTTAAAATATATACTTAATTAAGAAAAAAAGAAGAATGAAGGGGTAGGATGCAAGAAGCTATGGTGAATGATCAGTAAATATATAGGCAATTATAAAGATGCATTGACTTAAAAATAACAGTTTTTTGTTACAACATTAAAAACAAGTGTAATACTATGCAAAAATAGCAGAGAAAACAGGAGAAGATGTGGCTGAATTTAATATGCTGTAAGATCCTTGCGTTGTTTGAAAGGAAAGTGGAGATGTTAATTAGCTTTGGTTTCATTAGTTGCTGTACGCAAGCTTAAATTTTGAACGTTACTAAAATAATAGACATGGAACTTTTTTTAAAAAAGGCAATAAAAAAATACAAAATCCAGGAGAAGAAAAAATAAAAACAAATTTATCAGTAGGTATGTGTCTATGAATATTTATATTAAATATATATTTATATAGCCTGTTATATATAACATATTTTATAGAAACATATTTATATAACAAATATATTTTATGTATTTATATAAAACATTTGTATAGAAATATATTCAAATATCAGATTGTTATAGTATGTATTACATATAAATTTATGTATATGCAGTATACATATACACACCAGCACAGGAAATATACAGTCATTTCTAAGTAGTGATGGCTTCCGACGAGGAAGAGAAATGGAGTAGCATAGAGTTTGGAAGAGACAAAGTGACTATTTTAGGTTTCCTTCTTTTTCTTTTTATTCTTTCTTTTCTTTTGAGACAAGGTCTCACTGTGTTACCCAGGCTGGAGTGCAGTGTCGTAGGTCATAACTCAATACAACCCCGAAATCCTGGGCTCAAGAGATCCTCCCACCTCAGTCTCCCTATTAGCTAAGATTATAGGCACATGCCACTATGCCCAGCTAATTTTTTTTAAACTTATTTTTAGTAGAGATGAGGTCTCACTGTTGCCCAGGCTGGTCTTGAACCCCTGGGCTCAAACAATCCTCCTGCCTTGGCCTCCCAAAGTGCTGATACGATAGGTGGGACACTATATCCGGCCTGTTTTAGATTTCTATGACACTTTATTTATTTAATAAGTAGGAGGTAAATACAGCAAAATGTTACTGTACCATTTTTTAAAAAAACCTCTGGGTCTGAAGTACCTGGGTTTGAAGAAACTTTCTGCTTATTTGAGGTATTTTTTCAAGTATCCAGTGAACTCTTGATTTTTTAGCTTGTCTTTTTCATTTTACCTCTTTGCAACTTAGGTATGTCTTTGTGCAACACTTCAAGTGTCTACTTTCCTCCACATTTTCTTCATTCTTATTTGTCCTTGCTTTCTACCTACTTTTTTGCCCCCTCTAACCAACACACAATTCTGACCACAACTACTCCTTACACTGCTATCATTTTCCATCCACCACTTCTCCAAATGACAGCTAGGAAAAAAGCAAACTCCACTGTAAAAGGCATTCTGTTAGGTTAGAAGCCATTGCACACAGTCATTGAATATTTATGTTCATGCATCCAAATTTTCTGGAATATGCAGCTGTTTAAAAAAGGGATTCTCTCTATTCTTTATCCTCCCAGGGAGCAGAGACTATACCTCATGTTTGTGTATTTAATTAAAAAGCCCGCTAAACAGCCTCTCTGAGAATAAGTTTCTTCAAGTGTAAAATAGGGATGATTTTTACCATGCAGAGTTGTTTCTTAATATTTAAATAATGTGTACAAGTCACCATGTATGTGATTGATACATTCAGAACTGGGAAAGGTTAAATAGAAGTATGGATTTGATTCTTAGTAAACAAGGAGGATCTAGTAGGTCCTACTGTATTTGTTCTCTATAGCATCCATTGGTCAGAAAAAGCCCAGATAGTCTGAAAGAGCTATAATTTCAAAAAATCTTTACAAGTGGATTAAAAAATCCCAGAGAAATCACAGTGAAACTGAAGAATATCTAAGTCAAAGAGAATATGCAAACATCCTCCTCTCTGAAAACACAGCATTCAGACATATAATAGACTTTTAAGCAACAAGAAAGTCCAGAAGAAAATTGTAAACCCAACAACAAAATGTATTGTGAGGAACAACTCTAACAATTCTACTAAATGATAAAAGACCATCTGCATGGAACGCTACCAGGTCAGAAGCTGCAGCAACTTAGCTTTTCTAAATTAATTCTCTGAGGTGCCTGGGAGTTGGGTACATAACACATCACAAAACTCATCTAATCCAAGATTAAGAACACATTTTTCTATGAAACACAGGTGAAGCAACTGAATGCTTTATTAAAAGATGATTAGATATTTAAACAAAATTAGAAAAACTATGCATTTTACTTACTGCTTTACTTACTGTAGCTTTTAAAACACTGGTTCAGCAAGGGGTAGGATAACCATGAAGCTTCGTCCAAGAAACATAGGTCCTGAGTATCTGCATTATTAAGCTGACGTTTGGTACTGCTGAAGCATCTTACCAATAAGCAGCCAAAATACAAGGAATTATCAAGGAATGACTTGTGATGGATTTAATGATTGTCTTTCAGGAATTAAGAGTTTTATGATAAACAAATGGAGTCAAGAAATGTGAATAATTAAGTGGTCAAGAGTGCAAAAAGGATGAGTACACTAAAAATTAAACCCAATCATGTTTCAAAAGTTTAATACCATTTTTTATAAAATTGAACTTGCAGTATTGAATACATGAGTTTATATTTTTGAACCTAAATGACCTTTTACACTTAAATAATTATAGATTGCATGCCAGAAAATGGAATTAGGTTGATGCTAATTTAAATATGTACAATGTAATTCAAACATAAATTCTGAAGAATGTAAGAACTAATAGCATGTACGCCAGCTTTCCCATGACCCAGCCTTCTTCCAGTAGAAATACTGTACTATGAGCCATTTTGTCCAGACAAAAAGGCTCTTCTCATAATATTTTTAGCCATATATAGATAAATTTAAAATAGCATAAGAAGAATCTTTCAGAAATAATTGATGGTAAAATATCCTTATTTTTCATTTTGTATATATTTACAAAAGTATATTTACCTATTTCTGAAAAGAAGAAACATTTAAAATGAAGATAAGCATTATCAAAATAATTGTTTCTTTTATTTACACCATTTTGATAAATAGAATGAAATATCTTACTATAACAGGACCTATATCATGAAAATGCTACAAAAAAGGTCTAGTTTCCACTTGTTATGTAGAGTTATTCAGTTCAATGATCACATTAGGTTTTCCTTTCCAATAGTCATGACATTGGTGGTTTGAAAACGATCTTGGCTTAAATTGACTTTTACTTTCTTTAATGTGAGCTCTTACAACTTCCAGAAATGGAAATAGCAGAGGTTAGGTTTTATTCATTCAGCAAAATGCATAACTTTTCATTACTGAAAGGCATGTCACGAACATATTGAACAAGTGTTACATGAAATAACTTTGGTAAGAACTACTTCAGGCTGAAATATATGAAGCTGAGATGATTTTGCTTAGAATGATGTATCAAAAAATCAGCAAAAGGAGAAGAAAAGCAATTCTTTATTTTTATCCAAATATATCAGACTTCATAATTTAGTTTCAACAAAAACTTCACCATATATCATCCAAACCAAGACATTGTAAGAGTGAAAGGGAGTGCTACCAATAATTACACAGGTACAACAGGTATAAACTGGAATCTTCCTGGGTAAACTGGGACCTACGATCAACCTAGAAATAAGGGTTAAACTGCAATTACATGCAGAAATCATACCTTTCCCACGCATGTGTGGAAAAGATAAAAAAAAAACACCATTCACTCAGATAAGGTAATTTCAACAACAGTAGCTCTTTCTCATCAGATAGATTTCTGTTCACATATTATCCCTGTCCTAAGCCAGTGACATTTTTCTAAAATAATCAATTTTTACTCCACACAGTTACTTTGCATTATGTTACCCTGTTTTTAATTCTTTTTTTTTTTTAGATGTTGAGATGGAGTCTTGCTCTGTCACCCAGGCTGGAGTACAGTGGCAGAATCTCGGCTCACTGTAACCTCTGCCTCCCAGGTTCAAGCGATTCTCTTGCCTCAGCTTCCCCAGTAACTGGGATTACAGGTGCCTGCCACCATGCCCAGTTAATTTTTGCATTTTTAGTACAGACGGGATTTCACCATGTTGTCCAGGCTGGTCTTGAACTCCTGACCTCAGGTGATGCCCCAACCTCGGCCTCCCAAAGTACTGGGATTACAGGCGTGAACCACTGCGTCAGGCCTGTTTTCTTCTCTTAACTGATACTTTGTCTGAAGTGGTCTTATTTGTTGTTTGTCTCCTCCCCACTCTCCTTCTGGTATACAGTGTTCATGGTGAGCAACAGCCTCCTCTGACTTAGCTATGTCCAAATCCCCAGGAACTAAAAATGCCTACGACATAGAAGGCATGCAAAAATTTTGTTGAAAGTGTGAATACACTTGGAGAGTTTGTTTTTGGCTCTGTCTTCTCGTTGGTACCAAAGACAAATTAAAATGACTCTCCAAAGTAAATTATGGCTCTATTTAGTTTTAAGTTCTTGGACTAAATGATCTATGCACTTTTTTTCCACTGCTGATCAATATACCATGCCCTGTGTACCCCTTTCTCTCTCTGTCACTATTTTGTTTCCTACATCCACAAAATAAGAAAGCTTGGTTATCAATGGGTATAGGGCAGTTCGCTCCATTCACAGTGGATGCACACTCAAGATAGATCATTTTGCCAGTAAGAATTCCCTGGTATATGTTTGCACCTACAGAATTTGGTTGATACAGAGGTAGCCAGAAGGTATTATTATAGTCAATGATTTAAGTGATGTATTAATTTGCCAATAATAAAATTATCACAAAATTGTTAAAAAATAGGAAATAATGAGAGCCCAAACTAGCAATTAATGACTTACATATTAATGAGAACTTTTTAAAATTTGGGGCAGACTTAAATTATAAATACTTAAGTTTTATAGGAAAACCCATGATATTCTGTTAAGGAGCACTTTTACATTTTCATAAAAGTCTCTGCATTCCAAATTTTTATTTTGAAAATGTTCTACTGATCACTAGTTTTGATTCCTGCTTATAAGTCATAAATATCAGACTTCAGGATTAGAAAAAACAGTACTGTTAAAATTATTTGGGTAGACCAGGGATCCAAGACACCAATAAAATCAGTGTTCACCAAAAAACTGTGTGTAAGATATCTTCAATTTATCTAATTTTAATTTCTCTCTGGTCTGTGCAAAAACTTCCTCCTGAACTATAAGTGACAGGCATGGGATAGGTTCCCCAGGTGAGGAAAAAGTCTATCCTGTTACAACAAATGCCATAAACAAGAAAACAGAATTAAAAAGAGACTCAATTAGACATACATATTTTAAGCATAAATATTTATCATCTGTTTCATTGCACTGTCATGTCTTCTTAAAATGATTGGTCTTTAAAATGGACAAAATTTCCAGAAAAGGAATGAAAATGTTTCCAATTTAGTCAGTTTGAAACAGGGACCATTAATTGTATAACTTCACACAGATTCTGATATATTCAATATAACCTGGCTGCTGTCTAATAACATGATTCAGTGTTTGTTCAGAGCTCATCTTTGTATTAGATCATATACAAAATAGATTTCCAGATTTTAATTAGTCTAGGAAAGGAATAATTCTCAAATTAATCAATAATTATTTCTCCCCAGTACTAGCAACTTTTAAAAATCATAAGAAATGTTCGGTGCTATACTGAGTACTGGTATGCTCTAAAGTTTACAATTTAAACATGTAATGGTTATATTTTTGCAGGGCCATAGATAGCACAAACTTGTGTGATTCTCTCATATAAAATACAATTGAAAGCCTCCCAGGACCTTAAACAGCAGAAAACATTAAATCAGATTTTAAAATGACAAAAATTTAAGGCTAAAATATTTGGTATTAATAATTAATGCCAGTAGCCTTCCTACTCTAATAAAGTAAACATGCACAAGAACTACAACTTTGAACAAAACATCACAATTTTATCAGATATATATGTATGTATGTATGTATGTGTATGTATGTGTATATATATGTATATGTGTGTATACATACACACACACACAGACATATATTTAGTTTTATCGCCCTGAAAACTATTCACTCATGTTTGGCTTAATATATATGTTAGAAATGTCGGGGAGAGTATTTCCCCTTTAAATATATATATATATATATTTTTCCAGAATATACAATATAAATATGCCATATATAAATCATGCCATAAAACTAAATGCAAAATTTGCACATTATTGCATGCTTGATGTGATAATACATGCCCGTTAATAACTTCCTTATGATGTCCTCCCTCCGTAACTGTTGCTTTCTGCACATTAGCAATACTTGGGAAAGGAAGGGTTCTCAAATATGCTTGTAGAACTGGGAGGAAAATATACTTTCAGATTCCTTAGGGAGAATTACCTCATCGCCAAATATTGGACTATTACTAAATCAAACATTAAATAATGCCTAAGGGAGTGCTTTGTTATGTGAAGCGATCAGAGTTCATTTTTCTTAATTTGGCTGGAAGGTTCCCTTCCATCCTAGCTGCTCCTCCAGCCATCTTTTGAAGCTTTGGTGGCAAATCAGCCACAGACTGGCTCATGGGATCAGATAACATCTTGGTGGTTTTAGATACCAGTTTTTCTTCTGAGTTGCCCGGAACTGAACTTATTCGTTGAAGTTTCATGGGCAAGTCTCCCAAGCTGTAGGCTTTTTCTGAAGTTGTAGAACTCATCCTCAAGAGTTTTTTGGGAAAGTCTTCTCTTCCAGTAATTTTCTGCAGCTTAGATGGTAGTTTTGTAGTAATATCATCTAGTCCATCTAAGCATTCCACAGAATTATGTCTTTCTTTGCTGTTAGTTATGGCTGGTGCTATTAAAGGGGATGACATGAGAAGCATTTCCTCCTGCTCTTTCACACTGTAAGGTGGGGTGGGGACTTCAAATGTTGCATGGAACTGGGAGTAATCAACTTTAAAGAATCCCTCTTCTAAGGAAATTACAGGAAAAAAACGGTGACCCCAAAGAACTTCATCTTCAGTATATGATGTTCGAGCTTGACAAGTCATCCCTACAAGAAAAGAGAAAATTCTTGATAAATTATACATAGTGGAAGCACATGTAAAGCTGGTTTGGCCTAAATAATTCATTTCACTTTCTTATCTAGGTTTTGGACTGTTTATCTGAAGCCTGAATAATAGAATAGATTAAAAGTTGTACTCTAAGTTAATAGCTTTGATACATAGAAGGACGATGCATCATTACATAAATATTAACCACAAACCAAAAGCAGAAGTAGCATAGAATAATTTCAGAACATACGTGTCCCTATAAGGAGATAAGTGGAAAAATTATGTAACAATTTTTCATCATTTAAGAAACAGTGTCATAAATAAAGCAAATCTGACATTGAATCTAAACTTTAATACTGTGTAAACTTAGAAAATATATTTAACTGAGTATCACTTTATTCTTCTGCAGAGTAAAGCACTGTCAACAACACCTGTCTCACAATGTTGCTGTGACCATGAAATAACACATACAGAAATGTAAAATTTGTCATATAATATCTACAATAGGTGACTCCGTTAATGAGAGCTTACCTTTTTCTCTTTACCTAGCAAAGGCTTGCTATGGGGCGGGGGGTGGGGGGGAGGGGCGCGGGGGGCAGGAGGACAAAAGGTAACTCTCCCAAGTATTTGCTAAACCAATAAAAGGTAGTACTATTTACATGCTAGAAAAAGAAAAGCCATTATGGTGGTTCCATTCTTTTGCATCTGTAAGGCCAGAATAAACTTTTGCTCAAGTTTCAGAAATCCATACGCTAAAATCAGTGATCTGGGCCATGTGATGTATCAAGTTGCACTCTTGCTCTAGGAATATCTGGACCCGGATGCTGGCTATCAGATGTAAATTTTTTCAGTTTATCAATTATGTTCCTTGAATATCATTTGCCTCATGGTATTCTAATTTACTCAATTTTGTTCTCTTCATAAATCATTTATTTCGATTGTGTTACAATCAAATCAGTCAACTTGTGAATATTCATTTTGTGAAGACTGGAAGTACAGGAATAAATTAAAAACATGTATCAAGTTTCTGTCTCATGTTAGTCAAAAGACATGATTTTCTGTAAGTAGTAAAATTCACCAATTTCTCTACTTTAATAGAAGTCTATCAGACTTCTATTAAAGGCTATTAAAATGTAAGATAATGATGAATTTTAAAAATCATCCCTTCAATAATTAAGTGTAATTTAAATAAATGATGATAGTTTTTCTTCATTCATTTCAATTCTCCCCCATCCATTATAAGTAATTTCTATTGTTTTTGAGCGTGGCATAGTTTGGAGGAAGGGATGTCTGTCTTTTTTCTAACTGACTAGCAATCACACATACAATACATATAGATAATTAGGATATAATGCGTAATTAAGAAGCCACATTTGAATCCTTCCAAAATCTTGCCTTATGAAAATTGTTGGATATTACCAAAGAATTAGTTACCACTATATACTATTTTTTATGACAGTTTTAAAATAAACTCATGTAGAAAATTAGTATCTATCATGTGACTAGCACTGTGTTAGGTGCTCTCTCTCTTCTTCCCTCTTTTTTTTTTTTCCATTCTAATCCTTAGTATGGTCCTGTTAAGAAGATATTCTTGTATGTATTTTAAAAACAAGGAATTTAGTGCTCAGAGAGGTTAAGTCTCTTGACCTTTCTTGAGCACAGATCTAATAAGCTATAGAGAAAAAATGTATCATCCTATTTATGTGTGTGTGTGTGTGTGTGTGTGTGTAATTGTCATTGTTATTTTACTTTGCTGTAATGTCTCTAATATTTTAGTTAGGAATGCAGTTATCACTTAAACTCTGTAATGGTGCAAATCTGACCATGATCAAATATCCGTGTTTATAATCAATTTTATGTGAGGAATAGCTCCAGACACATTTATATATAAGACAATAAAATGAGTTTTAAAATATGAAGTGTAAACACACACATAGCAGCATTCCGTATTTTCTAATAACTTTCTGGCCTCTAAGTATTTCATAAGAAAAATCATAGATTATCACTTAATCAGGAAAAATAAACGTATTTCCTGATGTATCTACTTGGTTTTATTTTGAGAAATTTAAAGATAAAGAAAAGTATCTAGAATAAAGAATAAATATCTGATGTTATTGTTAAGAAATAATAAAACAAATAATGTGGAAGTGCCTTATATTTTCTCCCTAAAAGCAACCACTGTCATTTTAAGTCTTTCCCATCCAAGACATTAATTTAAATTTGAGAAAAAAGACTATATTTTTACTAAGTGATAATACTGCCTTACAATCTTTTTTATTTTTATGTTTTCAAGATGAGGTCTCTGTCGCCCAGGCTGCAGTGCAATGGCACGATCTCAGTTCATTGCAGCCTCGACCTCCCTGGGATCAGGTGATCCTCCCACCTCGGCCTCCCAAGTAGCTGTATTTTTTTGTAGAGACAGGGTTTTGCCATGTTACTCAGGCTCATTTTGAACCCAGCCATTTTTTTAATTTTAAAAACTTCTTTCATTGAAAATTGATGTCAGGCAGAATTATCCTAAGTGAGGTCACATACTTAATATCATTCAGTGTCTTAAAATGTAAGGAAAGTTTGTAAGTTTGTCCTTTGATTAATATAAATACATATTAACATCAAGTTAAAGTAAATTCAGGTTATGAAGTCTGTTCAATTATTTCTAACAATCACAAAGTAAATTTTGAAATAAAATTTGATGATATCGCCATCTTAGCCCATTTCATTTTGGTGGTCTTTGTTTTTTTACATTGGGAAAATAATATTAAATAAGAAATCAAAATTTTGCCCCTGCTTTTACCATGACAATTGGGAAAATAAAGTCTTATAAAATGTTAACACTGGGAAAACAGGCCATCAATTATTAAGTTACTTAAAGTGCTACGACATCTACAGTGGAAACGTGTGTTAAAATGTTTGTTGGCATTAAAATACTTGTAATCATTGTTACTGAAATGCCAATGCATGATTTCAACTGAAAAGGAAGGTGGAGAATCTATTTTACTATATAAAATTAACTTTACTTATTTTCCCAGCAAACTCACATACATGAGGCAACATCTGAAACATAATTAAAAAGTTTATGAATTTGGCTGTCAATGTCACTATTAAATAGCTTGTGAAAATTACCTAAAGCTCTCTCGCCCTGTTTTCTCGTTTATAAATTAGGCATAACAACATATCTTCTCTTAGAAACCTACTGAGAGTTTGAAAGTAAAAGACATAGAACCTTGCTTGCTGTGTAGGCAATGCCCATTAATGACTAGTGTTTTTATTGTTCTATACTAGTCACTTGCATTTCCTGTTCTTCCTGAAAATTAGTAAGGTGACTTAATATGTGTGAGAAATTTTTACATTTTTGTAATTTATCCCATATGAGTAATATAGAAAATTAAGAATTAAGTTTAAAAGTCACTGGCTATGATATAACATTTTTTTTTTTTCCAGATGGGATCTTGTCCTGCCACCCAGGCTGGAGTGCAGTGGTGGGATCACAGCTCACTGTAGCCTCAAACCCCTGGGCTCAAGCAATCTTCTTGCCTGTTGCTCCCAAGTAGCTGGTATTACAGGCATGAGCCACCAAGTCTGGCTAATTTTTAATTTTTTGTAGTGATGGGGTCTCACAAAAGGCTGCTCTCAAATTCCTGGCATCAAGTGATCCTCTCAGTTCAGCCTCCCAAATCCCAGGCTGCTCTCAAATTCCTGGCCTCAAGTGATCCTCCCACCTGAACCTCCCAAAGTGCTGGAATTACAGGTATAAGCCATTATGCCCGGCCAGTAATTTGCTTTTAAAATTGTCAGACAATTAAACATTCAAAATATTTAAAAATATAGAAAAAAGTTATATTACTCATATTTCCAGCTTTTAGGGTTTCTCAACATTTTCCACCTAACTATCCCTAATAGCAGAGGAGACTAAGTATGGACATATGGGGTGTATTAAAAGGCTTGCAGCAAGCAGAATGGCTAAAATCAATGTTAATACTATGTTAAACATGCCAAGAACATTTGCCAGCACCTTAACCTTTGTTTGTTTTTCTACTGTTCCTGTCCTACTTTCATTAGATGTAGGTACCCAAATAGCAGACATTTCCAATTCACAATCATAGTTTTAAAATCTGGTTTCATCTCAGGTTTTATGAATTTGCAATCAATACATGGATAAGGATATGGAAGATTTATAAATTGGATAACAGAAAAATGTCTATGTTTGCCAATCTGCATCTTAGACAATGAACTAAGATAAATATAATTGAGAGAGTACTTCTTTTTGCAAAAGTTATCCCAAAATGGTGATGAAAAAATAAAATGCAAATTTCAACTGAGAAGATTTAAAGTAGATATCATTATGGTTTCTAAGAACATGCATGTATCATTTCATTCTTCCTTCTAGAATTAGAATGCTTTATATTTCTTATTCTAATTAAAGTTATTTTAAAATAATCCATGCTTAGATTCATAACTGGAAATGCCATTTGAATTAAAATAAATGCAAGTGACTACTATTATTCAAAGGGTACTATGCGATTGCACCTCTTAGCCAGCAACACAACTGTTTGCATGTTTTAACCAGATTCCAGACTTGAACAAATGTGGTGAAAATCAACACGAGCTCATCTCTGTGGAAACTGGCAAAGCAACAGATGCTGCTACTGGAAATAGCTGGAACTTTTGAATCCTTAGATAAAAAAAAATTTGTATAAAGAAAAAAAAGATTTATTCTGTGCATTGCATTGCAATATTCACAGATTTAAAAGGGTATATATTACTGTTTAGTGTAATTTATTCCAGTATCAGCATGTCCATTTAAAATGGTAGAAGCAACATAGTCTAACCTCTTTATTTTTGACATTTTCCTTTCCTGACTCTGCCTTTAAACTGAACTAAGTTCATCCTTTTAACTGAATTAAACATTCATTCAAAGAACAGATCTGTGGAAGGTTTTAAAGTGAAAATGACAAAGTGAGTTGTTATTTGACAAGTCCTTAATTAAACTTTCAGGATATCTCTAACTCAGTTATTTTCCATTGTTTCTCCTAGCTGGAGATGGTGGATGTGTCACTCACACAAAAGGGGCACAATATGGTTAAAAACAATGTAACTACAGGCCAATAGGGAATGTCTGAATGCTGTGACACAGAAAGTATCACACAATCAATAACTTCTGCACATGGAGGCTTTATCTAAACCTTACCCAATATAGATGTGTTTGGGGGAGGTTGGGGGAGAGAAGAAAGGGAAGGAGGAAAGATGGATAGAAGGATAGAGAGAATCAGAGCCAGAGAGAGAAAGAGAGAGGAGAGAGAGCAAAAGAGCATTCTCCTGTAATGGTGGCTGTGGCTGTGTTTTGTCACACATACGTTAAACAAAAGCAGAAAAAAAAAGAGCAAATCCCCTTCAGTTAAGCCATGTGGTAATAATGTCTCTATAGGATTATATGTCAAGTATCTCTGTAAACACTATTTACAAGTTGTCTTTAATCCTCACAACTCCTCGAGGAAGAGACTGTTATCCCCCTTCCTGTTTTCTAGAGGTGGAAACTGAGTCACAGAGGGATACAAGATAGTAGGATCCCATAAAGTTGAAGCAGCTGGAAATTGAACATAAGAAATCAGGCTTGAGGATTCATGCTCTTAATCCTGTCTCTCTATCAAGTAGTACTGTGTAGGCAAAAGAAGAAACAAAAGAGAGTTTAGCACTAGTAATATAATTAATGAATATTCAAATTAAAGTGTCAACTTTTGGGTACAAGAGCATCAAGTCTGTGATTTTGTGGTCAAGGGGACCAGAGGTGACACAATAAAAATAAAAGCAAGTGATGAAAGAAATGAACCTTTCTTCAGGGATGAACACCAGAGGCACTCTGCACAACTCCCTGGAGTAAGTACTGTGGTGTCAGACAACCATGGGGCCGCGTCCCAGCTCTAGCACCTATGCTGTTTAACTTTGGGACGGTGCTTTGCTTCTCTGAACCCCCGTTTTCCTAATCTTGATAATAATAATAATAATAGTACTTGTATTCTAGGATAATTGGAATAATTTTATGAGATATTGTATGCAATGTGTTTAGCAAATGTCTTAATAAATATTAGTGATATTTATTGTAGCTGCTATTACATGTGGAAAAAGTATGGGAAACCAATTGATGAGTGAATTTTTAAGAATTAAAATAATGAATGAATCATCTTCCTACTGGATGGGAAAAATAAATATTCGCTCATGTGACTGTTGGTTAAAATTGCTAATTATAAACATAAAAATCATAGTGGTGATAATAATTACATGTTGAGTAACAATGTACCAAGTAGTGTGCTATATATAGGTTTTATATATTTCATCTCACTATCTCATAAAGGCAAAACTATAAATAAGATTTTATTATTTTCATATTTCCAGGAGAAGGATAGAGCTTGAAATTTCAAGTAACAGAGAGTAAACAGCAGAGCTAAGTCCAGAACTCATACTGATTCCCAAACCTAAGCTCTTAACAAATAACTTTACTATCTAATGACTTCCTTAGTGAAAGCATATTAAACCGAAACATAGAATTAAAAATTAATATTATTTGTACAAATATATACAGGTGGTATATGTGTATGTGTATATACATATATTTGAGTTATTAGTTATTAAGTAAATTGTACACTGTTCGTTTCTAGTGTGGGATCCAGATTTCTTAATTACTTTCCTGAATAAACAAAACCTTTTGGTATCACTATAAGGATCTGAAGCAAAGAGATTCTATAGGACAATGCTAGCTGATATTCTGGTATCCACAGTAAGCAGGTCATATCAGCCCTAGAGGCCAGTTGCAGAGAGGGTAAAGCATCGGTTTTAATGCCAGATGCACCTAACATCAAACACTGAATCCCAGCTCCACCAGTAATTAATACGTGACCTTAAAAAAACTAATACATCTCTTTAAGCTTTAGTTTCATTATCTGTAAATTAAGGCCCATCCTAATTTCACATGAAGATTGTGAGAATTAAATGAAATTAAGTGACATATGTGAACTACATGCACAATAAATATTGATAATTTTTTCCCAGAAGAATCCTTAAATACAGGCTATATGACTACAACTTTAATTTACACAGGCACATACACAGAAGAAAAAAACCGGAAAATTTAACCAAATAACATATTAGTTTTTTTCCCTAAATCTATTCTATTATTTTCTTCAAATTGGCAGTTGTTTCAATAAATGAATCAGCTAATAGCGTAGCATGCAGAGCATGTTGTATATCACCAAGTAACTTCTTAGTCCACTCTACATATTGCCCTGAGGATTACTAAATGAGGACTATAGCTGTTTCTTCTCTAAGGTACTTCCAAAATTTCACCCATCTCCCAAGATATATTAACTATAACACTAACTTGGCATTCTCTGCATGTTCTCTATTGCGTTGTACTGAGCTGAACCCAAATGCAAAGTATAAACTTTCTGAAGAAGCTTATGATGTTTTTATTTTTAAATCTTGTTTATAAAACACAAAGACGCTGCATACAATACAGTTCAACAATATAAGGTTACTGGCAACAGGCTCTTTTGAGATATAGGTTGCAAAGTCATTAAGAATACATAAATTGCTTCTAGAAACTGCAGTTTTCAAAAAGATGGAATCTCTTTATCTCCACATATTCTGCTCAAAATAGACTTTTAGTGAGGAGTAGAAGGTTCTGGCATGCATTCAACTCAATATTATCCTCTATTATTTACAAGCACTTGGTCTTACAACGTGTTCTCAGACATCAGTTTGCCACTACTGTTCAAGCTAGGTCAAAGAATTTTAAAAAACTAAAAATACAAAAGAAGAAAAGCCCAGTTATATTTGTCAGAAAATAAAGCTTCAGTAAGAATTTTATAAACAAATATTTCAAATACAATACTTAAGGTTTCTAAATTCCCAGAACAAAAGAAAAAACAGATTTTTAGCAATGATTAACAGAACACAACGTTAGATGTTCTAAAAGGAAGATAAGTGCAGATGCTAAAGGTTCACGGTCAGGTAGAAAACATGACAGAAACTTCACAATTGTATTGCTGAAAATAGATTTAGGAGAGACAGGGAAAAATTAAGCAAAAAAACATGGGCTTTGAATATAAACTTGAGATTGTTCCTGTTTGGATATCTCACTGTTAGTAAGACCTTGGGCATGTTATAATTATCCGAACCTTGATTGCTATAAAATATGGGTAGTAGTACCATATAAAATATATAATGTATATGGTTATTGTGACTATAAATGATATAACCTAATTATGGGCCTACTATATTAGCTGGTAAATAATAAAGGTTCAATCATTGATCACTATTATCAGTCATGATTATTAAGTTTCCAATTAATTAAAAGATTAGTTCAGATATATTTTAAATAATTCTTTAGTGATCATCTAATTTCTCAGAAACAGATCAATGCATAGAATAATTTTCACTAAGTTAATTTCTGGCAACTTGATACAGACTATGTTGTCTATATTTATCTGGAATACGAGGAAGTGTATATAAACTGAGTAAAACAAACATGAGGAACTGAGCCCAATTTACTATCACTGTCAACCTGGCCTGCTCTGAACAAATTTGACTTAACTTTGTAGTAACTAACTTTGTAGTAACTACTTTCTTCAAAATATAATTGATTTATCTGCTGTGTTGACAAAGCACTACCTTTAACTCTCTACTCTTACTTCAATTAGAAGCATTGCAGAATTTGCCAAATTCACTTTCTTTCTTTTTTTTTTTTTTTTCTGAGACAGAGTCTCACTGTGACGCCCAGGCTGGAGTGCAGTGGCACCATATTGGCTCACTGCAACCTCCACCTCCCAGGTTCAAGTGATTCTCCTGCCTCAGCCTCCTGAGTAGCTAGGACTACAGGCACATGCCACCATGCCCAGCTAATTTTTGTGTTTTCAGTAGAGAAGGGGTTTCACCATACTGACCAGGCTAGTCTTGAACTTCTGATCTCAAGTGATCCACCCGCCTCAGCCTCCCAAAGTGTTGAGATTACAGGCGTGAGCCACCGCACACAGCCCAAATTCACTTTCAACTGATTATTATTACTTAATAATAATCGAACAGTGGAACAGTGGAAATGTCCCAGTCTCCTCACACCTTTTTCTGCTTTCTCCTTATGATATTTATTAAAGCATGTTTCTTTGCATTGTTAATTATAGAATAAAAGCAATAGCTGCCTCAATAAATTCATGCTATTGTTTTCCCCAGTAAGATACAATTTTTAGCTTTCAAAATATCTTTACTATCTAACTACAATATAATATAACTATTGTTGAAAGATACTCCATAAGACTGACATCAGAAAAGATATTTTTCAGGCCCAGTGTGGTGGCTCACACCTGTAATCCCAGCACTTTGGGAGGCCAAAGTGGGTGGATCACTCGAGTTCAGGAGTTCGAGACCAGCCTAAACAACATGTTAAAACCCCATTTCTACTAAAAATATAAAAATCAGCCAAGCGTGGTGGCACGTGTCTCTAATCCCAGCTACTTGGGAGGCTGAGGCATCAGAATCGCTTGAACCCAAGAGGCAGAGGTTGCAGTGAGCTGAGATTATGCCACTGCATTCCAACCTGGCAGACCTTGCAGACTCTGTCTCAAAAAATACATTTTTTTTTTCAAAAGAAAAATAGAATAAATTTCTGGCTTAAGGCATTCCAAAATGGCCGAATAGGAACAGCTCTGGTCTACAGCTCCCAATGTGATCGACGCAGAAGATGGGTGATTTCTTCATTTCCAACTGAGGTACCTGGTTCATGTCATTGGGACTGGGTGGATAGTGGGTCTAGCCCACGGAGGGTGAGTTGAAGCAGGACAGGATGTCGCCTCACCCAGGAAATGCAAGGAGTTGGGGGATTTCACTTTCCTAGCTGTGGGAAGCTATGACAGACTACCTGGAAGTGCCCAAATACTGCACTTTTCCAAAGCTCTTAGCAACCAGCAGACAAGGTGATTCTCTCCTGTGCCTGGCTTGGTGGGTCCCACGCCCACAGAGCCTTGCTGACTGCTAGCACAGCAGTCTGAGATCAATCTGCGAGGCGGCAGCCTGGCTCGGGGAAGGGCATCTGCCATTGCTGAGACTTGAGTAGATAAACAAAGGGGCCGGGAAGCTTGAACTGGGCAGAGCCCACCACAGTTCAACAAGGCCTACTGCCTCTAGACTCCACCTCTGTGGGCAGGGCATAGCTGAACAAAAGGCAGCAGACAACTTCTGCAGACTTAAACATCCCTGTTTGAAAGCTCTGAAGAGAGCAGTGGTTCTCTCAGCACGGCGTTTGAGCTATGAGAATGTACAGACTGCCTCCTCAAGTGGCTCCCTGAACCCTGTGTAGCCTGACTGGGAGACACCTCCCAGTAGGGGCTGAGAGCCACCTCACAGAGGCGGCTACCCCTCTGGGACAAAGCTTCCAGAGGAAGAATCAGGCAGCAATATTTACTGTTCTGCAATATTTGCTTTTCTGCAGCCTCTGCTGGTGATACCCACGCAAACAGGGTCTGGAGTGGATCTCCAGCAATCTCCAACAGACCTGCAGCTGAGGGGCCTGACTGACAGAAGGAAAACTAACAAACAGAAAGGAATAGCATCATCATCAACAAAAAGGTCATCTACACCAAAACCCCATCTGTAGCTCACCAACATCAAAGACCAAAGGTAGATAAAACCACAAACATGGGGAGAAACCATAGCAGAAAAGCTGAAACTTCTAAAAATCAGAGGGCCTCTTCTCCTCCAAAGGATTGCAGCTCCTCGCCAGCAATGGAACAAAGCTGGAGGGAAAATGACTTTGATAAGTTGACAGAAGTAGGCTTCAGAAGGTCGGTAATAACAAACTTCTCTGAGCTAAAGGGGGATGTTCGAACCCAATGCAAGGAAGCTAAAAACCTTGAAAAAAGATTAGACAAATGGGTAACTAGAAAAAAAACAGTGTAGAGGAGACCTTAAAAGACCTGATGGAGGTGAAAACCATGGCATGAGAACTTCGTGACATATGCACAAGCTTCAGTAGCTGATTTGATCAAGTGGAAGAAAGGGTATCAGTGATTGAAGATCAAAATAATGAAATAAAATGTGAAGATAAGGTTAGAGAAAAAAGAATAAAAAGAAACTAACAAAGCCTCCAACAAATATGGGACTATGTGAAAAGACCAAATCTACATTTGATTGGTGTACCTGAAAGTGATGGGGAGCATGGAACCAAGTTGGAAAACACTCTTCAGGATATTACCCAGGAGAACTTCCCCAACCTAGCAAGGCAGGCCAACATTCAAATTCAGGAAATACAGAGATCACCACAAAGATACTCCTTGAGAAGAACAACACCAAGACACATAATTGTTAGATTCACCAAGGTTGAAACAAAGGAAAAAATGTTAAAGGCAGCCAGAGAAAAAGGTCGAGTTACCCACAAAGGGAAGCCCATCAGACTAACGGTGGATCTCTCAGCAGAAACTCTACAAGTCAGAAGAGTGTGGGGGCCAATATTCAACATTCTTAAAGAAAAGAATTTTAAACCCAGAATTTCATATCCAGCCAAACTAAGCTTCATAAGTGAAGGAGAAATAAAATCCTTTACAGACAAGCAAATGCTGAGAGATTTTGTCACCACCAGGCCTGCCCTACAAGAATTCCTGAAGGAAGCACTAACATGGAAAGAAATAACCAGTACAAGTCACTGCAAAAACTGACCAAATTATAAAGATCATTGATGCTATGAAGAAACTGCATCAATTAATGGGCAAAATAACCAGTGAACATCATAATGACAGGATCATACTCACACATAACAATATTAACCTTAAATGTAAATGGACTACCTGCCCCAGCTAAAAGACTCAGACTGGCAAATTGGAGAGAGTCAAGACCCATCAGTGTGCTATATTCAGGAGACCCATCTCATGTGTAAAGACGCACATAGGCTCAAAATAAAGGGATGGAGGAAGATCCACCAAGCAAATGGAAAGAAAAAAAAAAGGGCAAGGGTTGCAATCCTAGTCTCTGATAAAACAGACTTCAAACCAACAAAGATCAAAAGAAACAAAGAAGGTCATTACATAATGGTAAAGGGATCAATTCAAGAAGAAGAGCTAACTATCCAAAATATATATGCATCCAATACAGGAGCACCCAGATTCATAAAGCAAGTCCTTAGAGACCTACAAAGAGACTTAGATTCCCATACAATAATAATGGGAGACTTTAACACTCCACTGTCAATATTAGACATATCAACGAGACAGAAGGCTAACAAGGATATCCAGGACCTGAACTCAGCTCTGCAACAAGCAGACCTAATAGACATCTACAGAACTCTCCACCCCAAATCAACAGAATATACATTCTTCTCAGCACCACCTCACATTTATTCTAAAATTGACCACATAATTGGAAGTAAACCACTCCTCAGCAAATGTGAAAGAATAGAAATCACAACAAACTGTCTCTCAGACCACAGTGCAATCAAATTAGAACTCAGCATTAATAAACTCCCTCAAAACTGCACAACTACATGGAAACTGAACAACCTGCTCCTGAATGACTACTGGGTAAATAACGAAATGAAGGCAGAAATAAAGATGTTCTTTGAAACCAATGAGAACAAAGACAAAATGTACCAGAATCTCTGGGACACATTTAATGCAATGTGTACCCAGGGCCTGCCGTGGGGTGAGGGGAGGGGGGAGGGATAGCATTAGGAGATATACCTAATGTAAATGACGATTTAATGGGTGCAGCACACCAACATGGCACATGTATACATATGTAACAAACCTGCATGTTGTGCACATGTACCCTAGAACTTAAAGTATAATTAAAAATAAATAAATAAATATAAATAAAGCAATGTGTAGAGGGAAATTTATACCACTAAATGCCCACAAGAGAAAGCTGGAAAGATCTAAGATCGACACCCTAACATCACAATTAAAAGAACTAGAGAAGCAAGAGCAAACACATTCAAAAGCTAGCAGAAGGCAAGAAATAACTAAGAGCAGAACTGAAAGAGATAGAGACACAAAAAACCCTTCAAAAAATCAATGAATCCAGGAGCCGCTTTTTTGAAAGATCAACAGAATTGATAGACAGCTAGCAAGACTAATAAAGAAGAAAAGAGAGAAGAATCAAATAGACGCAATAAAAAATGATAAAGGGGATATAACCATCGATCCCATAGAAATAAAACTACCACCAGAGACTACTATAAACACCTCTACACAAATAAACTAGAAAATCTAGAAGAAACAGATAAATTCCTGGACACATACACCCTCCCAAGAGTAAACCAGGAAGAAGTTGAATCTCTCAATAGACCAATAACAGGCTCTGAAATTGAGGCAATAGCTAATAGCGTACCAACTAAAAAAAGTCCTGGACCAGATGGATTCACAGCTGAATTCTACCAAAGGTACAAAGAGGAGCTGGTACCATTCCTTCTGTAACTATTCCAAACAACAGAAAAAGAGGGAATCCTCCCTAACTCATTTTATAAGGCCAACATCATATTGATATGAAAGCCTGGCAGAGACACAACAAAAAAAGAGAATTTTAGACTAATATCCCTGGTGAACATCGATGCTAAAATCCTCAAGAAAATACTGGTAAACCAAATCCAGCAGCACATCAAAAAGCTTATCCACCTCAATCAAGTCAGTTTCATCCCTGGGATGCAAGGCTGGTTCAACATTATGCAACTCAATCAGTATAATCCGTTACACAAACAGAACCAATGACAAAAACCAAATGATTATCACAATAGATGCAGAAAAGGCCTTTGACAAATTCAACAGCCTTCATGCTAAAAACTCTCAATAAACTAGGTATTGATGGAACGTATGTTGAAATAATAAGAGCTATTTATGAAAAACCCACAGCCAATATCATACTGTACAAGCAAAAAATGGAAGCATTTCCTTTGAAAACTGGCACAAGACAAGGATACCCTCTCTCACCACTCCTATTCAACATAATGTTGGAAGTTCTGGCCAGGGTAATAAGGCAAGAGAAAGAAATAAAGGGTGTTCAATTAGTAAATGAAGAAATCAAATTGTCCCTCTTTGCAGATGACATGATTGCATATTTAGAAAACCCCATCGTGTCAGCCAAAAATCTCCTTAAGCTGATAAGCAACTTCAGCAAAGTCTCAGGATACAAAATCAATGTGCAAAAATCACAAACTCACAGCCAATATCATACTAATTGGGCAAAAGCTGGAAGCATTCCCTTTGAAAACCAGCACCAGACAAGGATGTCCTTTCTCACCACTCCTATTCAATATAGTGTTGGAAGTTCTGGCCAGGGCAATCAGGCAAGAGAAAAAAATAAAGGATATTCAATTAGGAAAAGAGGAAGTCAAATTGTCCCTGTTTGCACATGACATGATTGTATATTTAGAAATCCCATCGTCTCAGCCCAAAATCTCCTTAAGCTGATAAGCAACTTCAGCAAAGTCTCAGGATACAAAATCAATGTGCAAAAATCACAAGCATTCCTATACACCAGTAACAGACAAACAGCCAAATCATGAGTGTACTCCCATTCACAATTGCTTCAAAGAGAATAAAATACCTAGGAATCCAACTTACAAGGGATGTGAAGGACCTCTTCAAGGAGAACTACAAACCACTACTCAACGAAATAAAAGAGGACACAAACAAATGAAAGAATATTCCATGCTCATGGATTGGAGAATCAATATCATGAAAATGGCCATACTACCCAAAGTACTTTATAGCTTCAATGCCATCCCCATCAAACTACCAATGACTTTCTTAACAAAATTGGAAAACAAAACAAAACAAACAAAGAAACAAAAAACTACTTTAAAGTTCATATGGAACCAAAAAAGAGCCCGTATTGCCAAGACAATCCTAAGCCAAAAGAACAAAGCTGGATGCATCATGCTAGCTGACTTCAAACTCTACTACAAGGCTACAGTAACCAAAACAGCATGGTACTGGTAGTGAAACAGAGAGATAGACCAATGGAACAGAACACAGCCCTCAGAAATAACACATCTACAACCATCTGATCTTTGACAAACCTGACAAAAACAAGAAATGGGGAAAGGATTCCCTGTTTAATAAATGGTGCTGGGAAAACTGGCTAGCCATATGTAGAAAGCTGAAACTGGATCCCTTCCTTACACCCTATACAAAAATTAATTCAAGATGGATTAAAGACTTAAATGTTAGACCTAAAACCATAAAAACTCTGGAAGAAAACCTAAGCAATACCATTCAGGACACAGGCATGGGCAAGGACTTAATGACTAAAACACCAAAAGCAATGGCAACAAAAGCAAAAGTAGACAAATGGGATCTAATTAAACTAAAGAGATTCTGCCTGGCAAAAGAAACTAGCATCAGAGTGAACAGGGAACCTACAGAATGGGAGGAAATTTTTGCAATCTACCCATCTGGCAAAGGGCTAATATCCAGAATCTACAAAGAACTCAAAGAAATTTACAAGAAAAAAAGCAAACAACTCCATCAAAAAGTGGGCAAAGGATATGAACAGACACTTCTCAAAAGAAGACATTTGTATGGCCAACAAACATATGAAAAAATGCTCATCATCACTGGTCATTAGACAAATGCAAATCAAAACCACAATGAGATACCATCTCATGCCAGTTAGAATGGTGATCATTAAAAAGTCAGGAAACAACAGATGCTGGAGAGGATGTGGAGAAATAAGAACGCTTTTACACTGTTGGTGGGAGTCTAAATTAGTTCAACCATTGTGGAAGACAGTGTGGCAATTCCTCAAGGATCTAGAACTAGAATTACTATTTGACCCAGCAATCCCATTACTGGGTATCTACCTAAAGGATTACAAATCACGCTACTATAAAGACACATGCACACATATGTTTATTGCAGCACTATTCACAATAGCAAAGACTTAGAATCAACCCAAATGTCCATCAATGACAGACTGGATTAAGAAAATGTGGCATATATACTATGCAGCCATAAAAAGGATGAGTTCATATCCTTTGCAGGGCCATAGATGAAGTTGGAAACCATCATTCCCAGCAAACTATCTCATGGACAGAAAACCAAACACTGCATGTTCTCACTCATAGGTGGAAATTGAACAATGAGACCACTTGGACATAGGGCGGGGAACATCACCCACTGAGGTCTAACAGGGTGTAGGGGGCTGGGGGAGAGTTAGCATTCGCATAAATACCTAATGTAAATGATGAGTTGATGGGTGCAGCAAACCAACATGGCACTTGTATACCAATATATCAAACCTGCACGTTGTGCATATGAACCCTAGAACTTAAATTATAACAATTAATTAATTAATTAATTAAAATTTTCTAGCTTAAAAAAATGGAACATTCAGGCAATGCTGGAATTTAATTATTTTGGAAAACATTATCCCTAGCATAGGGAAGAAAATCTTTTGAAATATCGTATAAAGCAATGACATCTGTGTCAACTTTTTCTAAATCTTACATGCAAAGTACAATAATCAAGTGCTTAGATTAATCTCTGTTTTCAACGATTACTAAAGCTTTCTTTACAGTGAAAAGAAAGAAAAGAAAGAAAGCTTTCTTTACAGTTATGCTTTACAATGTTATATTTACATAAAATAAACAATAAAATTTAAGTAGGAAATAAAAAAAATAAAAATAAACCCCAAATGTTCTAGCATGTCTTTCTAGTTCCTTCAAAATCTAGTTCTAACTTACCACTACAGTTTTCACTCTCAAAAATCTTTAAAAACAATAACCACACACCTAGAAAAAAAACAAAACAAACAAAAAAAAACGTGCCGGATCCTAAGTGTCTCTTTGTGTATTATCATATAATTCTCCTCACTACCCTAGGAAGTAGGTACGGTTCTTTGTCTCACATGACTGATAAAGATACTGACGTATAGGGAGGTAAAGTCACTTGTCGAGAATCACAGGACAAGAGATGGTTGTAGTCAAAATACACACTCAGTCTCTCAATTCTAGAGCCAGCCTTTTTCACCTCCACGCTATTCTGTAATTTTGTTTTCATAAATTATTGACTTTTCCGCTAGATAGAAACTACTATTTCCTATTCATATTACTTGGTTGATGCTGTTTCAACTGCCTGGCATGTCCTCTTTTTTTTTTTTTTTTTTTTTTTTTTTTTTTAAGAATTCTAAACATCACAAAGATTTTATTTCTTCCTAAATTAATCCATAAACTTAACCCAATAAAAGTATTATTTATTTATACATTCGCATGTCCTCTTCCATCTGTCCATCTGTTGACATAACTCCTCACATTCAAGGTTGACCAAATGCTCTTAATTTTATGAAGTCATTCCTGATTTCTCCATTTTAATTTGTCTTTTGAATGTGTCATATTGTCACACACACAAACATACATTCATATACACACACTCATCCCACACCTGCTACGTACTGTAAACGTCTCAATGACATACATACTTGAGTTCAATCAGTAATAATATTTAACATTTATTTATTTATTAAAATTTCCTTTCTGCCAGGCTTTCTAGATGCTAAATTACAAGATGCTATGGCAATAAAGTGAAGAATAAACTCTCTCAAATTCCATTTTTAAACCTATTCTTGAAAGACAAGTAGCAGTTTACCATATAGTCTATATCCACAATGTGAGAAAACTACATTCTGGAGTAGATGAGAAAAGAGCACATGCAAAGGCATCAGCAGTCAACATATAATTCCTATTTATAATCCACTGCAGTACAGACACATTTCAGATTACACTAAGCTTCTTAAACGAGCTCTTATATACATTATTCATCCCCTTACCCAGCATTGTGCCAGGTATGAGATGATTAATTCATTCCACAGGAGAGACAGCAGAAGGAATGGAGAAAGAGGAAGAATGGGAAGGTTGAAAATGTTAGCAGAGGTGAAGTCAACTTTCTGAATAATACAGATCTTCCATTCCCATTACCATACCAATCCACTTCACCACCACTCCAGAGGGTCACAAATACAAATAAAAGGAATATAATTATCATTGAAATAGATATATGCAACATTTCAATCTGGATTATTTCCTGTGCTTTTACGACAATGATATGTTAATCAATTCAACTCATGAACTCAAAAATAGACTTTGAAACATCCATACAAAGAGCTTCTTATATTTATTAGTGAGGGGGAAAGAATGTCAACATAAATTACATATAATCGTTGTTTAAATCATGAATGACTTTTACACAAAAAAGTAAGATACACTTGCTGACAAATCAAATTCAGTAATAACCAGATGTGTTTTCTTCTTTCACCTTTATGAAATTATACACAGATAGATCCATATCTAGTTACATTTACTAAAGAAGTTGGCTTTATCGTCATTCAATCATTAAACCATAGAATAATTACAGGAATTGGACATTTTGATACACTTAAATACTTGACCTCCATGGAATCTAAAGTTTTGGTGAAATTTCTATCCCTAGTGCAATTATAATTGATCACCTTTAAAATACACTGTATCTATTTTTACCTGACAATTTTAAAATTGTTTTACCCCAATTCATGAGTCTTACCCTTTACATAGGCTGCCACATCTTTTTAAATCACAAACTATGGCTATTTTTTAACATCTCCTTTGGCAGAAATTCAAATACATTTTGTTTGCTTGCAGGCTTAAAACAGGGCCTGAATAAATAATTGCAATTCAGCAGTTGTTCTGGTTCTATGCTTTGCAGTAAAAGGTCAGACAATTTTGCTTCTAATTTTGTTTTTGTGCTATTTATAGAACCTAAGTGAAAAATAAATTCCCTATAATTTTATGAAAACATTTTGGAATGCTTTTTATTTTGGTTGCGAAAATGCATCACACTGATAATCACAAATATATATTTTAGTCACATGTATTTTAAAAGAAAAAATAAATGATTGCTTTGACCATGTATATACAAGTCTGATAAAGGAATTTAATTTTCTGCCATCATATAAATAGGCATTTAAAGTCAAATTATTAAAAGTTTCCTAAACTACATGGTTTCTCATTTCCTTAGATGTAATTTATTTCAATTAAGAAAAAAAAAAGAAAATCACTTTTAAAAAGTCAAAGATATAAAAATGCTGAGACAAATAACATATGAGATGCAAACAGTGACTTCCTTAAAATTGACATTTTCAGAAAAGAAATGATAATTTAGCTCTGTAAGTTTAATGCTGAAATGTAGCTCAACTCCAAGGCAGGCTAGATTTTCTCCTATATATATAGGAGAAATATATATATATATATTTGGGATGCAATCTTGCTCTGTCACCTAGGCTGGGGTGCAGTGGCGTGATCTTGGCTCACTGCAACCTCTGCCTCCTGGGTTCAAGTTATTCTCCTTCCTCAGCCTCCTGAGTGGCTGGGACTACAGGCACATGCCACCACGCCAGGTTAACTTTTGTATTTTTAGTAAAGACAGGGTTTCGCCATGTTGGCCAGGCTGGTCTCAAACTCCTGACCTCAGGTGACCCACCTGCCTCAGCCTCCCAAAATGCTGGGCTGGATTTTAAACTAAAAGATAATCTGTCTATAAGCATTCTGTCAAAATAAAGAGACAAGGTCTAGATGTAAAATTCTCTAATAGTCTGGTGACCTTTCAGAAAATTTTTTTCATATGTGAAGAATGTTTTGACATCTACGAACATAATTATCCATATTATATGAATGATGTTAAGACATAAAATATATTAAACTGCCTAATATTCAAAAGCTTGTTAATATTACAAAATGACATAGCTAACGTCTAAACAAGGAAGGGAAAGAGAAAGGAGGAAGGCTGGGTAAATTAATCCACCTGGGATTTTGGAAATCGAGCTCTTTGGCCATATACTCACTTAGGAATCATTAGATAGAAATAATAATTGGTGAAGAAAAAGTTTACGTTGTGACCAAACTTATCCATAGGTATGAATTATTATGTCATTCAGAAAATGCCTACCTTCATATGTAATCTGCAAATTTTTAACATCCTTTTAGCTAGTGATATTTACCCTTAAATATATTACTTTTTGAACAGTAAACAAAAAAACCAAAAAGTAGAAAATAATTTATTGTCATGAAGTTATTTTAAGTAAAATTTTAAGCTGCCTATAAGCATTTCAAAAATTAACAAGGTAATATTCCAATTAACCTGAAAAATATATAAACTGTATATGATTAAATCCTTTCTTACATATATTGACAAAAGCATCCAAAATTTTTCTGAGCCTACTTAATGAAGTAATGACTGATTCATGTCTTATTTAACAAAAGTTTCAGAGAAATAAAATGACAGAAATTTTCCTGTACTTAGTTTATGAATCAAGAATAACAGAAATACTTTAAGCCAAATCAAAAGGAAGAATATCAGAGGTATTGATGTTAAAAAAGAAAAAAGAAGAAGAGAAGCTGGTTGGTGGGGTGAGGAGGAGTGAGCAACATTTGGTTCTAATTATTATAATTGATTAAAATAATTCATAAAGCTATAATTAAAGGTATTTTAAACTTTTAAAATTTACTATTAAGGATGGAATGAGAAGTTGTTATTAAGTATGTTATTATGATGTAGATAACTCATAAAAATGGCATCATTTAAAATTTACTGCATATATATTATATGCTAGGTTCTATGGTAAAAGATTTAAATGATTTATTTTCAAATCCTTATAATATAATTAAAATTTTATTTGTCAGATGAAAAATCTATGCCTGAATAAAATATGGGCAAAAGACCTTAACAGAGACTTCATCGAAGAAGATATACAGATGGCAAGTAAGTGTATGAAAAGATGTTCAACATCATATGTCATCAGAAAATTGCAAATTAAATTGCAATGAGATACCATTACATGGCTATCAAAATGGCTAAAATCCAAACCACTGACAATACCGAATGCTGGTAAGGTTATGGAATCACAAGAACTCTCATTCATTGCTCATGGGAATGCAAAATGGCACAGTCACTCCGGAAGACAGTTTGCCAGTTTATTACAAAACTAAACATATTTTTTACCATACGAGTCAACCGTTGTACTCCCTGATATTTACCCAGTTGAACTGGACAGTTATGTCCATGTAAAAATCTTCACAATTGCCCAAACTTGGAAGCCATCGAGATGCCTTCAGTAGGAGATAGACTGTGGTACATCCATACAGCAGAATATTATTTAGTAATAAAAAGAAATGCACTATTAAGCCACAAAAAGACATGAAGAAACCTTAAATGTATATTATGATTTGAAAGAAGTCATCTGAAAAGGCTACATCCTGTATTATTTCAACTATATAACATTCTAGAAAATGTAACTATGGAGAGAGTAAAAAGATCAGTGATTGCTAGGGGTTTAGGGAGAGGGAGGGATGAATAGATAGAACACCAGAGATTTTTAGGGCAGTGGAATTATTGTTTGATACACAGTGGTGGTTATACATCATTATACCTTTGTTAAAACTCAGAATATACAACACAAAGCATGAACCTTGATGTAAACTATGAACTTGGCTGAATAATGATGTGTCAGTATGGTTCATTGATTGTAACAGATGTACCACAATGTGCTGCATACTGATGGTGTGAGAAGCTGAAGTAGAGACTGGGCTGGGGGGAACATGCATGGAAACTCCCTGTACTACTTGCTTAATTTTGCTGAGAGTCTGAAGATGCTCTAAAAATCAAGTCTATTAATTGGAAAATTTTTAAGTTTAAAAAATTTAAATAACAAAAACAGAAAAACCTTGTACTTAAGAGAAGTTACATAACTTGCTTAAGGCCTCACAGCTGGTAAGTGGTGAAGCCACATTATTTCTATACTTTAACTATTCCACAAAGGTTGTATGATTATATGCTACATTTCAGCCATTTCACTATGCCATAAAGGACCTATGTACCATGATGCATATAATGAAATGAAATAAAAATTATTAACATAAAGATTTACCACCAAATCTGCTTACTTGTTTAACAATTTCTAAATTTTCATTATAATAATTCCTAGAACCATACTTAAAGGAATTTTAAAAATTTAAAAACAATACCTTTAAGGGTGGAATGAGAAGTCACATAGTCAAACCCTATTTTTGTTGTGCTGAAATTTGTGAATTCTAAATACCCTGCTCACCACATTTGGCAACATTTTCCCTAGTGACCTAACTAAATAGGCAAATCTGTTTTGTCATACCTATTGCATATCTCCACACAACTCCCCAAAACAAATGAAGGCAAGAAACATGTTGATTTTCTGTGCCTTATAAGCCAATTTAAGAAGCCTCAGTCTAATGTTAAAGTTTCCATGAACAAAGATAAAATTATTTAACCATTCTTCAAAATGTAAAGCATCTCCATTTAAAGCCATCACTATTGCTTATACACTCTATAAGCTCCATTTCCTCTGATGTTAATAACTCCAAGTTATGTATCAGCTGCTATCATACTCTTTCATATCTGCTTCTTCCCTCAAGCAATACATATTATTTTCTTAATCTTCCTTTAGACATCAATTAGTTAAGTACATAAAATATCTAATAAATGGTGGAAGAAGCAGAGCTTACTATAAAGTATTATCACATAAGATCCAAGTTTAGGACTATAATGAGAATATGCTATAATCTTAAAAGAGAAATGTTCCCATCACCATCAAACAAAGAGAAAAATGCATAGACTATGTTTCAAGATAACTAAACATTCAAAACTTCAATTAGCCAGAGGTGGATTTAACATACTTGTGAAGATTAAGCTTCAGGGATTCACTAGCACAAGTCCTTTCCATTTTCATACATTTGATTTCATACTTTTTTTTTTTTATTAAATTGAAACCCACTCCTACGGTTTGGATACTTGAACCCTTCAACTATCTTCCTGAAATTTGACCCATAATGTTGGAGATGGGGCCTGGTGGGAGGTGTCTGAGGTATGGGGGCAGATCCCTCATGAATGTCTTGGTGCTATTCTCCAGGTGGTAAGTTCTCACTCTATTAATTCCAAAGACAGCTGGTAAAAAGAGCCTGGCACCTCCTTCTCTCTCTCTCTCTCTCTCTCTCTCTCTTGCTTCCTTTGTCACCACATGATCTCTGTGGTTTCTGCACACACTGGTTCCCCTTCACCTTCTGCCATGACTGGAAGCAGCCTGAGTCCTCACCAGAAGCAAATGCTTCTTGTACAACCTGCAGAACTATGAGCCAAATAAACTTCTTTTCTTTACAATGTACCTAGCCTTGGGTATTCTTTTACAGTAACACAAATGGACTAAGATACATCCCCACCTAGATGTGCTCCTGCAAAGTGCTACAACATGTAATCAAAGCAATGTTCCCTGACCTAGACTGCATGTACAGTTAAAAATATTTGCCAGTACCGTGGTGGTATTGTTGCATAAATTTTCTGTTCTTAATATTTATGAATACTGAGAGCAGAATACACATTCTGCACACCTTTTATAGACATTGCCTATTTTCCCTCAATTACACATCTTATCCGTACCTATAGCCCATTGGACACTGTCCTTACACCTGGTATCATCTCCCCGACCTCATGCTAAAGCTAGTCCTGACAATAGTCTTTGACAGACCTGGCAATTATCCTGACTTTAAAACTGTTCCTCACAATTGCCCTTCTTCTCGTTCAAGGGCTACTCAATAAATATTGACTATTATTAGCACCATAATTATTAATATTTCAAGATTTAATCTTATGAAATGGGGTCTTATACAAAACTATTTTTAGAGTAAAATAGATTTTTCCATTTCTTTTGAATGATGACAAGCCTCCATCAGATAAGGAGTATTTGGTGTTGTATATTGAAGGGAAATTGCACTTATCACCTGAAAAAAATGTTATTCCATTCAGTGAGGGGTAACTGTTGTGCTTTATCAAAGGCTGTGACACAGTCTTATGAGACTGTGTTTTGCAGAGATCACTTTGACTGCCCATTGGAGAAAATATCTGATGAGGTCAAGACTGAAGCAAGTAAACCAACTGGGATGGTTTTACTGAAGCTGCAGTAAAAGACAATGGCCAAACAAGTGACCACAGAGATAGATCAAAAAGATATTTAGGAGGCAAATTTAACAGGACTTGACAACTAATTGGATTTAGCAAGTGAGGAAGGCTGGCTACGAACAATTTCTTATTGCTGCAGTGATGAAGATGGACATACTCTGAAATTTTACTTGTACTTCTTGTAAGAAAGAAAAGATAAAAATAGTAAATTAAATCACGCCCTTTCATTTTCTGAACTTTTTGATCAAATTTGTCTGACAGTTTTGTAGAGTCATGCCTGCCAACAGTCTTAGCAGCCAGTAGAATGAGAAAAATAATCATTCTCATCTAATCATGTGCCATTAAACTAAGAACAATTACTTCCAACTAAGCTGTCTCTCCATTCTGCCAAGTTCAAAGGAAATGTTATGACCAAAGTGTCACCTCAAGTCTCAAGTTTCTATATCTGGCATTAATTTCATTAATTATAGCCTCTTTATTTTACTCCTGATCTGCTGACAGAGCACTGGCTGGGTCTCAGCCAACTAATCAGATTAAATACATTAAGTTTGAAACACAAGATGTGCATCTTAATGCAACTGTTTTTTCCAAGGTTCTTTTCTGGACAAACAGGTATAATAATCTTATAGTGTTTTGGTGACGTTAAAATACAGTTTTAATAAAAGCCATTAACTTTCTTATAATCAACAGGAATCTGCTGGAATATAGCCATAATTCAATGCTACATTTTCAGGAATATGAGAACAAAACAGGCAAAGAAAATGTACTTTATTCAGATCTGATGAAATAAAAATTACGTCTTTTGTAAGTGAATAACCTTATCGCCTGAATAGTGCAATTTAAAAATCCAGACTAATTTGAGTTGAAGAAGCCTGAGGAAACATAATTTAAAACACTAGCTTATATCAAAGAGGGAAACTGAGGTACAGAGGAGGAATTACCTGTACATATCCTAGCCTTATCTATTTTCACTTTTTATAACATAATTCAAGGTTTTCTAGATGAACTTCTGTACAGGTTTACTTACATTCTGAGTTACCTCTTATTTTAACTACAGGTTGCTACTAGTATATGTGAAGGAAACAGCCATCTGTGTCCTTCTCTACTATCATTTATAAATAATATTGAGGACTTTTCAAAAGAAGACACATCTGTCACCAACAAGTATATAAAAAATGCTCAACATACTAATCATTAGAAAAATATAAATAAAAACCACAATAAGATATCATCTCACATCAATCAGAATGGCTATTATTAATTGATAATAACAATGTTGTTATTAATATTTCCTATTGATTAATAAATGTCAAAAATAGAGGCTAGTGAGGTTGCAGAGCAAAGGGAACACTTATACACTGAAAAGCAGTGTGGCAATTCCTCGAAAAACTTAAAATAATTACCATATGACCTAGCCATCCCTTTATTGGGTATATACCCAAAAGACTATAAATCACTCAACCATAATGACATATGCACACATATGATCATTGCAGCATTATTCACAACAGCAAAGAAATGGAATCAACCTAAATGCTAATCACTGGTTGACTGGATTTTAAAAGTGTGATACATATACATCATGGAATACTACACAGCCATAAAAAAGAACAAGATCATGTTCTTTGCAGCAATATGGATGGAGCTGGAGGGCATTAACCTAAGCAAACTAATGCAGGAACAGAAAACTAAATATTGCATGGTTTCACTTATATATGGGAGTGAAACACTGAGTACACATGAAAATAAAGAAGGAAACAATAGTCATCAGGGCCTACTTGAGTGAGGGTAGCGGCTTGGAGGAGGGTGAGAATTGAAAAACCACCTATCGGGTACTACGCTCATTACCTGGGTGACAAAATAATCTGTACACCAAACCCCTGTGACAAGCTAATTGCCTATATAACAAACCTGGGCATGCACCCCTAAACCTACAATGTCGGTTATAAATAAATAAATAAATAAATAAATAAATAAATAAATAATATTTGAGTTTCAGTCCCTTAGTATACCCATTCTGAAGTCCCTTCAGATATTTCAACCTCTACCAGGGCACAGAAGAAAGTAACACAATCAAGATGGTACAGCAGATATAGTCATTATTAAGTGTTTATTAAGTTTTTTAACTTCAGACATAAACATTATCTAAAATCAGATATATATCATAAGAGCACATACCTGGCATAATATATTTTTTATTTAGTTAATTGGTTAAATAAGTTTTATTTTTTCCACTGCATTTTGTTCGAAAAACAAAATTAATCAAACTAAATATTTTACCCCTAAATCTCCTTATTTAGCAATATAGAGCAAACGTTATTTATTTTGAAAAGATACGAGACTTTACATACCCAGAGGCATGGAGAGAAGAGATAATTAGTTTATAAGCAATTTCTCACCTCTGCCAAAGGGAATAGCATTCAAGGGGCAGTTTGGGAACTGAGGAGAGGCCCAAACTTGTGCTTCACATTGGACTAGAATAGCCCTGTTTGGTCTGAGCTAAGAGTCTAGTTATTGTTCTTATTGCCGGGTAATGTTGACATCTCTCAAACTCAAAGTCATGAAATACACTGATTATTTCAAATCTCGACCAGTCTTGACAAAGCACCACCCAAAAATTCCAACACTTGTGCCCCATTCAATAAACTGATGATCCTGATCATACTGATGCTTCTAACTCAACTTTCCCCACTCCCAGAACATGGGAACTTCCACGCTTCCCTTCCCTGATGGCCTTTGCATGTGGGAGGTGGGGAGGACTGCGATCACTGGGAGCCCCAGTAGGATATCTAAAGCTTTTAATATCTGTTTAAAACACTTGGATAGCTTTTACAAAGTTCAGGTTCATGTGGTTTTCATATGATGGCTCTCACCAGTGAAATCTACCCATGTAGTAACGTAAAAACCGTGCCTTATAATTTTTAAATGTTGACAATAATAGGTAAGTAGTAGTAATTCTTCAGAACTGAGTCATTACAGTATAAATGTTTGTCTTCTAAGACTTAGTTTTAGCGTAACTACAATGAGGATATCAACTTTGCCACCCATTTAATGTGAAAAGAATTCATATGAAGATAATGAAGTATAGAAATCAAAAATTACGTGTTCTTTTGTCTAACACAAGATTAAATATCTGACAGTATCTGTTTATATTTTCTAAAATCTAAGTTAGTTACAGAAAATATATTGTTCTTTCCAGAATTTGATCATTAGAATTGTTAAGCTATATTGAAGAACAAAATTGCTTATAATGCTTATAAGGTACTCTATGACTAGGACGTGTTTATATTTATTAATGTCTATTAAGATGCACTTGATTAGCGTATATTACAGTGGATATAGCTAATATAGTAAAAGCATGGTTAAGAATAAAACCTTAAATGCACATGCCAAAAACCTAATAATTTCTTGAACATTTATAGAAAGCTCCTATATAAGCCTATATTCAATTTGTTTACACCCTCCTCTCCTCCTGAGTCTTCCAAATGTCACTAGACTGAGAGGCTTCCAGAGGCTTAGAGCCTGTTGTAAATTGTGTTTCAAGCAGGAGTCACTACTGGAAAGGGTCCCTGTCTCTTCATACTTGCCAAGCAGAAACAGTCTCATTAACATAAAGCAGGATATTAAGCAGAACATCTGTTATATTGATTTAGGAAAAATATCACCTTTGAAAGGCCTTAGGGGAAATTTCTGGGTTAGAGCACTAAATCACAGGACAATGATAGATTTTATCATCATACAAGTGAAAAAGAATGAGAGGTTCTTTTGAAAATCTTTTTGAATAAAATAGAAAAATACCCCAAAGATTAATGAAGCCAAGAAATTAAAAAGCTAAAGAAAAGCCTATGCCTAGAATGCTTTCCCTTTAGGAGTCAGATTTTCTCAGCAAATCAAAAAAGATATAAGCCAATTAAAAGATACGCTTATTTTAAACTATCAGAATGGAAAAAATTCAAGCAAAATAAAAACAGACTTATTAAGCTGGGAGAAGGATACGATTCGGCAAAAGGTTGTTGTCCCCGAGAACAGGATATACCACTCAGAAAAGGAAACAAGGATCTTGGAGGCTCAGCTAAACAGAGACACACACACTCTGAGCTGCTCTGAAAAAGGAAACTGTCCAAGATGCCCAGAGGTCCCCAAATCACACATGCTGTTTTGAACAAGAAATACAAAATATACAAACTTATTAAGTCCAAAATTCTGATAAATGAAGTGTACCTGCTTTAAATTAAAATGAAATTGCAGAAAATATCTCCCCACTCCTGACATGCACACACATTCACACATGTGCACCAACAGGTTCATTAATAAAAATAAAATGTCTGATCTAAACATGCATAACAAAATTGGTGCCCTCTGAATTCATTGTGGAACATTTTGTAAAAAGGAGTCTTGCTAACACTCATCATATATCATGGTGGGACAACCCCAATCCTCGAGGTGCTCCTGTCAAAGAGAAACAACAGTCCAAAAGTATCAGCATGTATTTATTTCTAGCTCCATATAAAACGAGGTTTAACTTTATGTCTGCAAAGCTTATATTATTGAAAATTTTTAGTAAATTATGTATGTGAAAATAGTAATGGCTTTTCCAACATTAAGTTAAATTTTCAAAACTTCATTAACCAACACTGCAAATGACTAGCGTCTTCAAGAAATTCCATTTTATACAAGTAAGAGGAAAACATAAGGATCTGAAATTCTTTCAACAGTTTATAAGTATTTGAAAATTTCTAGATGCCAAAGTTAACATTTCAGAATGAAAAGCTGTTGTTAGCCAAACTGCTATGTATTCTGAACCACTCTTTATAAATATTTTCACATATCCCATTGGGCAGACTATTTCTTATTCATCTGTGCCCCTTCTAATTATTAGTCTAGTACATAGCTGGTCCTCAATAAACAACTCATGAATCTTGAAACCAAATGAAAAAGGATGCCATAGGTAAGTTAGTCAGAGCCTCAATCAATTTCTATTATTCTTCCCTCTAAGTTAAATATGGGAAATATTTACGCTATAAGACCAATAAATGGGAGGGAAGTATTAGCAAAGATTTGTTTCAATAGAACAAATTGTGAGTTTATATTAGGTAATTCTACCACTGACTATTAACATTTCTATCACAGCCCTGTATGGGTGGAATGTGATTGCATAATTAAGCTTGTTTGTAACAGGTTATTAATTAAAAAAAAAAACAACAGGTGCAGTGGCTCATGACTGTAATTCTAGCACTTTGGGAAGCCGGGGTGAGAGGATCACTGAAGCCCCATAGTTTGAGACCAGCGTGGGGAACATAGCGAGACCTCATTCTCTACAAAAAATCAAAAAAATTAGCTGGGTGTGGTGGCGTATGCCTGTGGTCCCAGATATTTGGAAGACTGAGGTGGGAATATCACTTTAAGTTGGGGTGGTCAAGGTTGCAATAAGCTGTAATCATGCCATTGCACTCCAGTCTGGGCAACAGAGCAAGACTCTGTCTCAAAAAATAATAAATAAATAAATAAATAAATAAATAAATAAATAGATTCATGAGTTCTTGGGGCCCCTGAACCTTCATTACTATGACTAGATCTTTGAAATTGCTACTTGCTACCCAACATTTCTCCTAATATTTCAGTTACATCATTAACATTCACTCATACATTAGTTATTGAACATTGTACTAGGCACTGAAGATAAATTGGTAAGCAAAAGAGGTTAGATTCCCACTCATATGGACCTAAGAAATAAACAATGAATAGATTTTTAAATACAACATTTTGGCAAAGTTTGAGAATTCCATCCCAGGCACTTTTGGAACACAAAGCTGGGCATTCACCCTTAGGATGAGGTCAAGAAGAGTGAGAAGACTTCCCAAGGTAGGAAAAACACAGAAGGATGACAGGGAAGGGTAAATTGAGAGGAAGACTATTCCAGGCCAAGAGATCTGCCTATCAGCATGCTCAAAAGGGAAGTCAGAAAGTACCTTCAATGTATTAAAGAAAACAAGTTATAAACAAGGCATAGACTATTCAAAAGGAAGGGGAGAGACATCAAGTAAACAAGCAGTGACCGGGTCACAGAGAACCATGAAACCATAGTAAGCAGATTGAACTTTATCTTAAGAGAAATACTCAAAACAGATGGCACAGAACTGCAACACCAAATCATCCACATACTATTTTCCCATAGAGGATTCGCACATGCTTCACTGCATTACTTTTGAGAAGACCCCACTGCAGTCATTAGTGCACGGCAGTTGTTTTGGTCTGCACCCCTGCAAGGTAAGTTATTAATGTGGTTTTTATATAAGCCATCTTCCAGTTACACAACTATTCATCCGGTTTCTGAAACGTTCTTTTCTTGTGGCTGGATTCAGCTTCCTGATTTCCATACATGACAATGGTTTGTATTACATAATTTAAAAATAAACACTGTTTTCCTATTTTTAAAATACATTTATATTTTTTCTCAACACAAGAAATACCATTGCAAATAAGAGGTATATCTTAAGCTTCTTATAGATTATTCACTAGTTTTATTTCAGTGTTAGAACCTCGAAAAATTCTTGACTTTAAAATCACTTTTTTTTTTTTTTTTTTGAGACGGAGTCTCGCGCTGTGTCACCCAGGCTGGAGTGCAGTGGTGCGATCTCGTCTCACTGCAAGCTCCGCCTCCCAGGTTCAAGCCATTCTCCTGCCTCAGCCTCCGAGTAGCTGGGACTACAGGCGCCCGCCACCACGCCCGGCTAGTTTTTTGTATTTTTAGTAGAGACGGGGTTTCACCATGTTAGCCAGGATGGTCTCGATCTCCTGACCTCGTGATCCACCCGCCTCGGCCTCCCAAAGTGCTGGGATTACAGGCTTGAGCCACCGCACCCGGCCTAAAATCACTTTTAAAACACAAATTTGGTGCAGTGAAATTTACATAGTCTGTCATATTTTAGGCACTCAAACCATTGTTAAAATGAAAAGTTGATATTTAATATTTAAGGAGACTGGTGTGAATATATCAAGAATAAATATTAATAAAAATAATATGACAGTAATATATTCTTAAGTATAGGGCAATTTTTTATTTTTATTTTTCTTGAGATGAGATCTCACTCTGTCATTCAGACTGGAGTGCAGTGGCACCATCGCAGCTCACTGCACCTAGGGCCTTCCAGGCTCAAGTGATCTTTCCCGCCTCAGCAAACCAAGTAGCTGGGACTACAGGTGTTTGCCACCACGCCCAGCTGATTTTTGTATTTTTTGTAGAGATGTGGTTTCACCATGTTGCTTAGGCTGGTCTCCAACTCCTGAGCTCAAGCGATTCATCCACCTTGGCCTTCCAAAGTGCTAGGATTACAGGTGTGAGCCATACTACAACAGGCCTAAGTATAGGGTAATTTAAAGCCAAATATAATTTTCTCAATTTCTCATTCCAAAGGGAACAAACAAAACTCTATACACCAATAAGTTTTAATTCAAGGAAGTTGTAGCTCTTCATTCATTAATTTATTTATTCAACAATTATATGATGAGTACTTCCTTTATGCTAAACACTAAAATGTCATAAGATCAAAGATGAATAAATTACACAAAACCCCTGACTCCATGGACATCACAGTCTTCTGTAGGGAGGCCGAGGCAGGCGGATCACGAGGTCAGGAGATCGAGATCATCCTGGGAAACATGGTGAAACCCCATTTCTACTGAAAATACAAAAAAATTAGCCGGGTGTGGTGGCGGGCGCCTGTAGTCCCAGCTTCTCGGCAGGCTGAGGCAGGAGAATGGCGTGAACCCAGGAGGTGGCGTAGCTTGCAGTGAGTGGAGATCACGCCACTGCACTCCAGCCTGGGCGACAGAGTGAGACTCCGTCTCAAAAAAAAAAAAAAAAAAAAAAAGAAGACAAAAATATAAATATAAACACCTTACAAAAAAGAAATATAAAGAAACTAAGATGTATGTGTATAAATATTGTGATAACAGGAAACAAACTAATTTATATTGGGCTACGATTGGGGACACCACTTAGGAGGCAATATATGAAGTGAGTTTGTAATGCAGATATACATTATATTGAAAAGGGTAATAAAAAAACAAGGAATTGATATATTCAAGAGTCAATGAAGGCAGTAAGATCAGAGAAGGAGTTTACATTTGAGAGATGTAGGCATTAGGATCTATGTTCTTACCACGTGGTAGATGCTCTAAATATCTGCTGGTTGAAGAGATAAAAGACTGAATAAATAAAACCATTATTATTGCTGGACTTTAGTCATTGACTTGATGTAAAAAAAAAAATAATGTGGTAAGTTTCTATGGTACTGCAAATCTCTTTACTTTATCCTGGCCTCTTTCTCTCTCTCTCTCTCTCTCTCTGTTTTCCATCTCCTTCTGCCCTTTTAATTCTCTATCAAAACATTAGCTGTTCTTTATTTTATCACTGCTTTTTGTCCTTTTATTATTTATATAATTCCATTAATTGTGCAGTAATAAAGGATTAAAAGTCAACTCAATGTTGCATATGCATGATTGTATGTACCATACTTTTTATTAGTACCATATCAATATTATTTTGCAATGTAAATTATTAGAAACATCTGTTCAGGTTCCCAGTAGTCAAGCAATGTACTTCAAACATGTACTTCATAAAAACAATATCTTTCATGTTATAAAAATATCAGATTTGAATATATTAATATGCATAAGAAACATATTAATGTTAAATATTAATTACATATGATTAATACATAGTAATTATATACTTGTATTATTGGTTTCATATAATATCCAGTGCCAAATTTAACAAATATTACACTATTACTTAGTCAAGCTAAAAGCATTTAGAATTATGGTACCACAAACTGTGTCTACTATATCAGATTATTTTATTCAACTATTTTTGATATACTGTGAATTCAACTGCTGGTACTTTTAGAAAATATATTTTATTTTAATAATTTGAGCAATTTGAAGATATATATTTAAAAGTATCTTATTAGCATATTAATTAATGTTTCATTTACTTGGAGGAACGAAAACTTTACTCCTGTAATCAAATAGGTATGTTTACTCCCATTCAAACATAGTATTCATTAGCACAGCAAAATGTTCAGAAACTGCTACATAAAGTGTCAACTACATTAACTAAACTGGTTAGTTCATCTTGTCAATCTTGTTCATCTTGTCAATGAAGAAATGACAAGAGGAAAGAAAACTATTTTATTTGTAAAAATGAATGGATAGATTTTCATGGATCCAATTCTAGTATTTGCCACAGTACTATTCCATATGGTCAATTAGAGAAACTGAACAGACCATTTGTAAATGTCATCCTAAGTCAGTTAGAGCTGCAGAAATGCCTTAGTGGTTCAAGATAATTATGAGGCATACAGATCAAAAATATAAAGTATAATGAATTTTAGTACTGTAGATTTAGTACTGTAGTTTCAATCTCACATATTAAGAAAATTTACATGATCACATACATTTGACTTATTCCACTTCAGATATTTGCAAACCTGCTCATGTTCATTTGTAAACATCTGCAAATATATTACAAAACTATTTACTGGAGTCAGAAAAATGTTACACTGCTGCCTTGTTTCTGACAGTTTTGTGGAGAACATCATCATTAAGTTTGGCAAGTGTAATACTGTATAGGTAGTGAACAGTAACATTGTCATATGTTAAGTCCAGAAATAAGAAAGTAGAATGATTGCACTCTTTGGTGTAGTTCTGTTGTCAATAGATGCACATTAAAAAAAAAAAATCACGTATTCAGGCTGGGTGCGGTGGTTCACCCCTGTAATCCCAGCATTTTGGGAGTCCGAGGCGAATGGATCACCTGAGGTCAGGAGTTCGAGACCAGACAGGCTCACATAGTGAAACCTGGTCTCTACTAAAAATACAAAAAATAGCCGGGTGTGGGGGCACACGTCTGTAGACCCAGCTACGTGGGAAGCTGACACAGGAAAATTGCTTGAACCAGGGAGGCAAAGTTGCAGCAAGCTCAGATCATACCACTAAACTCTAGCCTGGATAACAGAGCGAGACTCCATCTAAAAAAAAAAAAAAAAAAAAATCACATATTCTCTTGTTCTTTTTTGGAAAAGTCACTGCTAGCATATCTGCTCAGTCACTGTAAGCTTTTGAGGTAGGCTGTTCTTTAAATTAGAAAGCCATCCCAAGGAAGGTACAAAATACACTAATGAAATCTTGTTGCAATTACTGTGCAGAAACTGATTTGTAGATAGCTTGGCTTTGAAGGGATACAGGGAAATATTTTCAAAACAAAATTTCCTACCTTAAACTTTGTAGTGGATTGTTTTCTAACAGTCAGTTGCCTAGTAATCTGCTCATGAAAATAATGCACTTTCAAGAAATAGTGTCTATGTCTTGACTCTCACATCCAGGCTATGATCTCCTAATACCATTTTCACTTTCTTTCACAAAGAGAGAAATTTGGGCTTTTGGAAGGATCGGCTCATTCCAGATCTGGGGCAAAAAAAGCACAAGATGAGACTGACAACTTGTGCTGACAAACAAGAAAACTGCCAATGTCTAATGAAATTGTGTGCAAAGGGCATGAGGGCCAGCTTGACTGGGCTAGTACTGATAAGAGACAAGGAATTTGAGCACGGAAAAGAATAACGAGCATAATTAAGAGAAACATTGAATGTATGATATCCAGGAGCTCATAATGATATCTAAAAACATAGATGTGATAGAGACAAATTACTCAAACAAAATGAAAGAGAAAATCAAATCTCTTGTCGGCTGAAAGTAGTTACAGCACCAACCCTTTACTCTAAAAGTTGGTAATTAAAGGCAGAAATTAAAATTCAGGGTAACTAAATCACTTTAGTTGTTAAGGGCAAATTTTCTTTTACAGAGTAATTCTAGACAAGAAATCTTAAGAGAAACAATAAAATTAGAAAATTACCATCATTTTGCAACCTCAAATGAAATAAGTGATTCATGCAATGATTATCAATGGATACTATGAATAAACGTTCTCTGAAAAGGAATTTAGACACTGAAAGCTCTATCTGCCGGGTTGCAAACTGTTCACTAGAATAAAGTTTCTGTCTTCCAAATCCCTTTTCAGAGAACTTTTGTTCATAATACTAAAACCATCAGGAGAAAAGTTGATGGGAAAATTTACAATAGAACAACTTGGCTGCAAGCATCTGCACCCTTCAACCTCCAAACACCACTAAAACGGGACAAGCAAATGTTGTGTCTCCTGATGTGATACAATATTAAGTACACAGCATCACCTTTGAAATATTTTAGTCAAAAATGATGACACTGAATCAAATCAAATCATTTGGTCTATCTTCTAATTTTCAGGGAATACAATGGATAAAGATACATAGTGACTAACATTCTGAGAAAACAGAAAAATTCAGAATGTAGAAATCCTATCAAGTGTTTCGGTTTCTTCAATAACTTGATAACGTTGGGAGAGAAAGTGGGCTGTCTATGCAACAAGGGATCCTGGGTTGGATCCTGGAAGAAGAAGGAAAAAATAATTAATGAAAACAACTGGTGGAATTCGAATTCACCAGTAGGTTAATTAATAATATTGTGACCAATGTTAATTTATTGGTTTTGATTATTGCACTATGGCTATGTAAGATGTTAATACTAGTAGAAGCTGAGGGAAGAGTATTATCCAATTCTGTGCTATTCTGCAATGTTTCCATAATTCTAAAATTATTTCAAATTTTAAAATCTTAATAGACAAAAACACAACAAATGCAAAGCACACAGCTTGTTTTGTCCTGAAGTTGAACATACCCACTATAAAGGGATTTTTTTGCCAATCTGGAAAACTTAAATATAAATTCAGTATTATACATTAAACTTAAGTTTGTTAGGTATAATAACGGTATTGTGGCTGGGAGTGGTCGCTCATGCCTGCAATCCTAGCACTTTGGGAGGGCAAGGTGGGTGGATCACGAGGTCAAGAGATTGAATCCATCCTGGTCAACAGGGTGAAACCCCATCTCTACTAAAAATACAAAAATTAGCTGGGCGTGGTGGTGCACACCTGTAGTCCCAGCTACTTAGGAGGCTGAGGCAGGAGAATCACTTGAACCCGGGAGGCAGAGGTTGCAGTGAGTCGAGATCACGCCACTGCACTCCATCCTGGTGACAAAACAAGACTCCATCTCTAAATAAATAAATAAATAAATATAAATAAAATGTTACTGTGTTTAGAGAAGAAGATATCATTAATTTGAAAAACACAGAAGTATTTAGTGATAAAATGTCATGATTCTAAGTGTTCAACTGAAAAATTCAACAGAAAAAGAAAATTAAGCATTGATTATTTGTCACTGATACTGAGTGAATCTGAGGATGGGTAGATGGAAGTTTACTATATCATCTCCACATTTGTGTTTGTTTGCAAACCCTAACAATAAAAAGTTATTTAAAAGTTTCCATTTTTAACTTTTGCTTGGCCATGAAACTAGAACAAAGTTCTGGGCTCATTTCAGCCTCTGCCCATACCTTTCATTCACTATATGCTGAGTTGCAATAGTTACCTCATGATCTTTTGTTTTTTTCTTTTCTTTTTCAAAGATATGGTCTCACTATGTCGCTCAGGCTGGTCTCGAACTCTTAGGCTCAAGCAATCCTGCCTCTGCCTTCAGAGTAGCTGGGATTATAGACACATTCTGGCCTTGCCTCATGATCTTGGCTATTGCAGGGACTGCCTGGCAGTCCCCGATGGCCTGCAGTAGAATTTCACAAGATGATAAAAAAAAAAAAAAAACCAAAACGGCTTTTGCAGCTGCAGCTCAAGCTCTATTGGATTTCTATTATGTTTAGCTGGCTGCTGAATTCTAACAAAACGGACAAAATGTCAAAAGAATCACTTGTGTTTTGTCCACACTTAAGCTTTTCAGAAGTTTTGAAACTTCTATGCATGTAATCACAGACCAATTAAAGAAAACAGTAGTTTCTTAAATGTCTGCATACTCTTGTCATTACACATTTTTTTAAAGTTTCAAAATAAGTATAGAATGGCAGCATAGAAGTAAGGTTAAAACCAGGATTTAGAATCAGACATTTTTATTAGGTGTATGGCTTTTCTAGTCTCTCTCTAAGCTTCAGTTTCTTCATCTGACAAAAGAGAATAACACCTGTAGTTGGAATTCTGAGAAATAACTGAAATATCACATGTAAAACACTCAGGAAAATGCTTGATGCAAATAACTGCTAAGTAAAATGAAGTAATAATGATGCTATCTCAATTCTTCTGTTCTCCAGATGGAGAAGTAGATGTTTCTTTTGAACAACAATGGTCTATGACAGGATGCAAACAACTAGTTTATGTCAAATTTAAAAATTTGTATCTAGTTTCCCTCCCTAGCCATTTCAGTGGGAAAATATTTTCAATGTTAACTCCAATCCAAGACCCATACTTCAAATAATTTCAGAAATTGAGAAAGACTATGTTGTTCTCCATAACCTAGTGGAATCCAAGGTTATATATGGTATGATAAAAGTATCAGGAAATAAAGTATACTTTTATCATACCATATAACCCATATATCATATATAATTTAACATATGATAAAGGGAATATTTATTCTAACATTTCTTCCACTGAAAAGGGGGTGTAAATAGCTTTGCATGATCAAGTGTGGCTCATTATTTCATATAAGAACATGGAGAGAGAGATAATAGTATAAAAATGATTATATCAGTTTCTACAAGACATGAAATAAGAAATTTTCTTATTTGATTAATAAATATGACTTTGTTGGACATGTTTTTTTGTTTTTGTTTTTGTTTTTTTTTTGAGACGGAGTCTCGCGCTGTGTCACCCAGGCTGGAGTGCAGTGGCGCGATCTCGGCTCACTGCAAGCTCCGCCTCCCAGGTTCACGCCATTCTCCTGCCTCAGCCTCCGAGTAGCTGGGACTACAGGCGGCCGCCACCACGCCCGGCTAATTTTTTGTATTTTTAGTAGAGACGGGGTTTCACTATGTTAGCCAGGATGGTCTCGATCTCCTGACCTCGTGATCCACCCGCCTCGGCCTCCCAAAGTGCTGGGATTACAGGCTTGAGCCACCGCGCCCGGCCTGGACATGTTTTTATTGACCATATTTTGAATCTCAATTTGGATGCGGGTTTTATACAAGGTACAGGAACTAATGGACAGTAAAACAAAGGTTAAAATACGAGAATGGAATGAATTAAAGGGGGTGAATGGGAAGGTTTAGTAATTAGGAAGCACTTCCTAACAATGAAATCTATTAGAGCAGGGAAAGTCATCCTGAGGGAATTATAGAAGTCTTATGGACCAAATCATTTCAGTTGACTAGACAAAATAATCAAAAATGGCATTAAAAGAACAGTCCCTCAAGAGAAAGAACGGGGGAGATAGGTTGATTAGATAATCTAATAGAGCTGTCTCATCTTTAAATTTCCATAAGCCTAAAATTCTATGAGTGTTTTAGACAGTTTGATCACTCACTAGAGAGACTGTAATTTCATTTTTTATGACACATCTAATAGGTGAACAGCAGTGATTGTGCAAACTTGGCCCAGCTTGCTCTCTGAGGCTTGGATTTCTGGCAAAAAAGCTAACTCTGGCTCTAACATAAACCTCAATGAAACCAATAATTACTAAGTAATCCTTGTGCAGAATTTCCATCAGACATGGAAGGTTCCTATCGGCACTGCTAATGTAGAATTATTGAAATTTAAATCAGAAGTGTTTATCCAACACTGTGATGAGATAAAGTGATTTGAGACTGCTTATCATGATTAAGGCTTCAGACTACAGGTTATTATTGGAATGCAAAAGTATGAAATTAATGGGAAGAAAACCAAACATAGGTTCTTATTATCAGGGGGAAGAAAAAGATTGTATCTTGAATGCAATTAATGCACTCAAATGATTGTGGTATTCTTGTTTCCTCACATTAATTATTTTTATACTGAGGACTGCCATAGATGTGATATAATGCCTCAGGGCCAAATGACTTGCCAGGAGAAGAAAAATACAGTCATAAACTGTTTAAAATCACTCACAGGGCTTTATCTTTCAGATATGAAACTAATATCCTGATTAATGTAAAGGCCAATAAGAAATTGCAATAAGGATAGAAGGGCTACATTTTACATCCATATTTTAGAATGTGTGTACAGAATTAATTCTTGCATGCAAGAATTAATACTTGCATGCAAACATCACCTCGGGAAAATCTGTTTTTCCTAAGGCTTACATAAACTGAAAGTTTAATGGTGAAAGTTATTTGCTATGACATCTGCTGATGTATTCAGAATTTTTCTATCCATTATTTTATGGTCCAAATTTATAAAGATAGAGCTTACCAATATATAATTATTTGCATTTATGAAACACCATATGTATAACTTTTATTACAGTCATTTGTCAGTACTTTTCTGTTTTCACCAGTTCACATGCCTTTAAAAATATTTGTGAATGTGCTTTTATTTCCAAATAGAAATGAGCTCCTTCAGCTTTGGGATTTCATTTATTCATATACTACACTGCGTGATACAGCAGGCATTCCAAAATGTATGCTGCATAAAAGGAAAAGTTAAAAACAGGTCAAAAACAAAAACCAAATGATGATGCTTTTTTTCCTTTTTAATCAGTGACATCCAAACTGTAGTGTAGAAGCTATTTTTAAATGAGCAACTTTTTAAAGACTTTGATCAAGTCCCAACAGCAATATTCTTTTTGCATAATATTGTGTAAGGCGTTTTTTACTCACATACTGCAGCTACTTTTATAAAATTTTTTAACTGATCGTGTTAAGTAATTTACTCCTTTGTATTTAAGAATATTCTGAATTTCAAATACAGTTTTCTTCATTATATCATTCACAGTTTTGCGAATCTACTACATGCGGGACAAAACAACACCCTCATGAAGTTTGCATTCTAATGAAAAGAGAGGAAAAGAGTAAGCAAGCAAACAAATAATTGGCTTGCAGGCAGTGATCAATTCTCTGAAAAATACTAAAGCACTATGGCGGGACACACATTTATACACTGGCTGCCAAGCAACCAGTGATGATGAGTAGGTATGTAAATAAAGTGAGCAAAGAAAACCACGGAAATAAGTGGAAGAACTGGGTTTCAGCAAAAGGACAGTAAATGCAAAGACCCTGAGATGGATACAGGCTTGGTAAGTAAGAACAGCAGGATTCTGTCTAGTATGGCTGAAGGGCCTGCAGTGAGGCAATGAATATTAATAATTGAATCAGGGAACAAGTAAGGAATCTGCTTATGCAGGCCTCATAGATTGACAGAAAAAATATAACATACAAGGAAGACAGGAAGGGCATTTCTCTCTCAAGTCAAAATGCATGAGCACTTCATATATGCCTATGCATAAGTACACCCAAGTTCAATACTGGGTTAATTAATACATTTTCCATCTATTTAGTAATTGATTCTTTCTGGTGAACATGGGCATGTGTGATAGTCCTATAAATAAATTACAAAGGACAACATTGAAAGCTGACTACACAATCAATACTAATGTCTAATGCAGATTCAAAAGGAAAAAAGAGGAGATAAAAAAGAACTGAACAAAAGACGCAGTTCCGGCTTGCTATTACCAATTATTGATATAGATCTTTGGAATAGAATTAGCCATTGAGATTTTTTAAATTTCTGGGTATTGTCTACATCTGAATTAATAACCATGTATGTTTACCTTTTTAGGATTTAGTTAAAATTGAAACATAGATTGAAGAAGCTGCGAAGACCCTCTTCCTTAAGGAGAAAAGAAAAGATACAGAAAAAAATAATTTATATACAGATATGGCTTTAAAGGAAATGTTTATATTGAAAAGAAGTCAAGCGAATTAGGCAACTCATTTGCCTGACTCCTAGGGACAGTAGCAGCTATTCCTGCACATTCAGCACACCGTATACACACAAGCCTTGCTTTTGTGCAAGTCATGATGCCTGCTTTAACCGTCTTACTTACTTACGGTTATAATCTTGTCCAGAATTGCTTTCTGGCTCTAAAAGTATTAGCTGTTAAATTTCCTATCTTATAGTAAATGCTGTTTCTACCACTTTATTCTTAGAACTTAGAACTTAATAAAGATTACAAAATGTTCCTGAGTGTCATCTTTCATGATAATGCATATAAAGTCATTGACTACAAATTTTTACCTGAAGGCCTGTGAAGGCATTTTTATGGAGATAGTTATAAAATAAAAAGACTGGAAAGTGAGTAAAAATGATTTTTGTACATTTTATGTATTGAGAGATTTCCTCCCTCAACATACTTCATTTATTTTATTTTGTTTCATTTATTTATTTATTTATTTATTTATTTTTTGAGACAGAGTCTCGCTCTTGTTGCCCAGGCTGGAGTGCAGAGGCGCGATCTTGGCTCACTGCAAACTCCGCCTCCCAGGTTCAAATCATTCTCCTGCCTCAGCCTCCTGAGTAGGTGGGATTACAGGATCCTGCCACCAGGCCTGGGTAATTTTGTATTTTTAGTAGAGACAAGGTTTCACCATGTTGTCCAGTCTGGTCTCGAACTCCTGACTTCAGGTGATCAGCCCACCTCAGTCTCCCAAAGTGTTAGGATTACAAGCGTGAGTCACCGCACCCAGTCAATATACTTCATTTTATACCTGATACATATGTTGAGGATTATAATATTTTTATAATTATACATTATATTAGACACTATATATGTGAAAGATTTGCTAGTAATTTATCATATTGCATGTGCCCTGGGAATAGAGCTGTCACCTTATGTCAAAAGTCACACAATTAGGTGAACAACAAAATAAATTACTCAATTTAGTTTTAAAAAGTAAATTAAACTTTTCACAAATATGTCTTAGGCAATAATATTAACAGAACTGTTGAGGAAGCAATGACAGGGTAGGAGAGAATGTGATGAGACTAGAATTTAAGACATTGTAGGAGAAATGTAGCAGTTGACCAGTCAGTGGCAAATATGTGGACCACACAACAGGTTGATTAATACACACATTTTTAAAGGCAACAAATTGTGACTATCTGGGCACGTAAACCCAATAACATTAAAGGAATAATGCATTTATCTCTGGTTCAGTAGGAGTGTAAAGCATTGTCCTATATGAGGAAGATGCCGGTTGACATCATCAGGGCCTATAACTAAAGCTCTCTCTCACACAGTGTTAACATTGTATCCTTAGGGCAAAAAGGCTGCATTTATAAGGTCAATAACAGGAGTCATACATTTCCATCTCTAGATATGAAATTTGATTCAACTGACTGGATAGTATCAAGATAATTTATGTTACATATTTTACATAGTACATATTTTGCTAAACCAGTGATAAAACATCCCAAATGATAACAAATTTGTCTTGAGAAGTGGCAAATTAGCGTATCTATCTAAACCTATGTTCTACCAGAATTCACTGAAGCAGTCAACAACATCAGAAAAAGAAAAAAAAGTCTTTGGATTCTAGTAAGAGTAATTTCTGCTAAATAGAGTATAGAAAGAACCAGAGGATGGAAAGGCCACTTTGATCCAGGGCTCCATGCATGATGAAAAAGTTTGTTCGGGAAACAAGTGGAGCAGAACTCAGGGGACCATTAACAATATGATCTCGGAGAGATTACGGATGGGGGTTCTTATCAGCAGTGCTTCAAACAGAAGCTTCGCAGAGCTTTCCATGATTTGCACGTGGAAAAGACCACTGTGCCGGGCAGGAAATGAAGCACAACTGCAAGCTAGTTACTAAAGAGGGCAAGTAGGTTAGAAAAAAATATGTGATTGGTCCTGCTAACTACTAAGTTATGAATGAAACTCTTCAGCAATCCAACATAGTGATTAGGAGTGAGTTCTAGCTATTTACTAGCTGTGTAACCTGGGTTAATGAGTTAGCCTTACTAATATCAGTTTCTGCATTTGAAAAACAGGAATGATAGCAATACTGCCTGGATTAGTGAACACACTAAATGTAAAACATTAACATATATAAGATATATATAAGATAGTATATCATATATAAGATATAAGATATACTATATAAGATACACAGGAAGTGTTCAATAAATGTTACTTAAGATTATTTTATACAATACCCAGAATGAAGTTTTACTGCCCTTTTTCCAGCTTGATTCACAGTCAATCTGACATATGACCTAGCAAAGAAAATTATAAACTGTTTATATATTTTAACCTGGTTATAGGAGAGCCAAAATAAATCAAAGCAAACAGTTGAAAAGCCTATATCAACTCTCAATATTATACTGCACCTGTATGAATGAAAAAACAGAAAGTTCCCCAGATTTAAAACAAAAAATTATTTAGTACAAAAGAAGGGGTTACTCTGGAGATCAGAACCACTGCTTTACGATGAAATCAATGTCCTACAAGAAATTCCAAGCAACTTGAGGTTTCTAATTTGTCTTCTCAACAGAATTCCAAAGATTCTACAGCTTTCACAATAGAAGAGTCATGAATTAGTAATGGTAGATGAGGAAAGCTTAGAGATTTTTTAAAGACCCTTTTAAAATTAAAAGTGTATATATATATTATAATTTTTGTCCTAACTCTTCTTTTTCACCTAAAAGTTGGATATATTCTGTGTCCCACACACCATGACAAGGCAGTTTGTCAAAATTTTCTTGATTATGTAAGCATCTGCTTGGTTCTACTGGGCTTTGGATTAAAATTGTATTAATTTTAGAGATAAATTTGAGCCAAGTTTTACCTTTATAATATTGACTCTTCTCATCCAGGACAATGGTATTCAAAGTTTTTTGTACAATAATCACTCAGTAAGCATTTATCAAAGGAATACATAAATGTCACCCAATTATTTTTTGCAATGCTCTTAAAATGTGTCCTAAGCATTTCTTTTCAAGGTTATTCCAAGTTATTTGGTACTTCTGGTAAATGAGATCATTTTCCTCTTAAAGAATTTTGTTTAGTTGTCACTAATAGAAAAGGAGTCTGAACAGGACTTTTTTCTTTGCCCAACAATTGAAAACTGGTGAAAGACCTAGAAACACAGGAGGCTTCAAGTATTTTTTATTCTAAAGATAATCTGAAAGAACAGGAAGCAGACCCTTCATTCCAGGCTAGTATATTAAATGTGGCAGAATTAAGTAAAATACCACCCATCTCTGCTACAAACCTACAATTCTTCTTCCTCCATCCCATTTCCCTAAGATGGCTGAAAAACACAATGAAATTTGCTTCTTAGCTAGATGTTTCTGGATACCAAAGGCTTGCTAGAGCTTATGGGAGTAGCGCAAGAAGTGACAATGGTATAGTGGAGTGAGGGCTCATGAACTGATAGGGGACAAAAGGCAACAAAGCTTCCCCCTATCTAAGAAAGTGATAGAGTGGGCCAGGCAAGGTGGCTCACGCCTGTAATCCCAGCACTTTGGGAGGCCAAGGTGGGCGGATCACAAGGTCAGGAGTTCGAGACCAGCCTGGCCAATATGGTGAAACCGCATCTCTACTAAAAAATCCAAAAAAAAAAAAAAAAAAAAATTAGCCAGGCATGGTGGTGCGCATCTGTGGTCCCAGCTACTTGAGAGGCTGAGGGAGAAAATTCGCTGAAAACTGCCCCCAGAACACTTATCTTTCCTGAGGAAGTATTTCATTGGCAGAGACTCCAAGAGCATATGGAACCAGTTTTGAGCCACCACCCTCCCATCACATTTTAATATAACCTGTCATTTGACATATACCAAGTCTCCTAGCTGTCTCTGGCCATGCATTCCAGAAGATTTAGAAGGTGTGGGGGAGGAGACAACCCCAAGCCACACCCCTACTGCCTAAGCTTCTGAATGTGTACATCCTGATTTTCCCAGAGTTGTGCTTGGTACATATTAAGCATATACTAAACGTAATAAACATATGAAGGTGAAGAAAGTTGTTCAGGCTTTATCCCACACATGAACAAACCTAGTCATTCTATTTTCATTCGGACAAGAGAATGCAAGAGACCTTCCAACAGCATGCTTTAAAATAACGTTTAACTTGGGATAGTAAAAGGATCGTCCATGAGCACTGGCAAATAAAATATCTTTATTCTGACAAAGTTTTATATGAATCTGAGATCATTTGCCAGGAAAGAAAGTTATATGTTAGATATCAGTCTTTAGCCATTATAGTTTCTTAAATTTTGGTAGCCTGAGAAATAGCTTAGCCGCACTGAGCTCAAATAAATACTTCAATTATATTTCTAGCTAGTTAATTTTGGTTTAAATTTTGTTTTTTAAATTCATCTGTAGTTTGATTTGATATTTTTTTTACTAGTTTTTTCAAATAGTAAGCCAACTGTTATGCCACTTAATGATTTTTTTTAAATAAAAATAGATTTGAAATGCCAGTTAAATGCCAAATTTATTGGTTCTTCTACTTTGATTAACTGATCTGGCTAGTCTTATAATAGTATTATTTTAAATATTGGATCTCTTAGTTTTCAATAATTGATTCAATAATTGGCCCTTATCATACCTTATCTGGTAGGAAATGTTTTCTAAACGTGTTCTTGTTTTGCCTGTTTTTCTTATTCCTTGAATTTATCGTAGAGAACCTTATTGACTGGGCCACAGTCAATTGTAATTGCAATTGTAACCACAGTTGCAATTACGTGGCTCATGCCTGTAATCCCAGCACTTTGGGAGGCCAAGGCAGGCAAATTCCTTGAGTCCAAGAGTTCAAGACCAGCCTGAGCAACAGGGTGAAACCCCATCTCCACAAAAAATACAAAAAATTAGTCAGGTGTGGTGGCACACAGCTGTAGTCCCAGCTACTGTAAAGGCTGAGGTGGGAGGATCACTTGAGCCCAGGAGGTCAAGGCTGCAGTAAGCTGAGATTGTGCCACTACACTCCAGCCTGGGAAACAGAGAGAGACCCTTCTAAAAAGGGAGGCAGAGAGAGAGAGAGAGAACAATATTAATCATTGTTTAAACCGTATTTAGTGCCTTGCACATATAAATGTTCCATATATATGATACTGAACTGAACTTTGGAAAAACATAAATAAAATAAATCTGTGCATGCATGTATGTGCATATATCCAGATAGTATATACGTGTGTGTGTGTATATATATATAATATTTTCTATGATGTACAATTTCATATGTAATATGTAAAATAGACAATGTTATTTCTTTATAATATTCACACACAGGTATAAAAACTTGCATAAACTAGCTATGCAATGTTGGCTTTTTAAGTATTAGGCAAAAAAAATTATTGTGGATAAGATATCACTTTGCAAAGTATGTTACTGCTCTGTATGAGTACATGACCAAGACTGCTTTAAGTTTTGGTTTCAAGTTCACAAATAGACAATGGACCTTTCTGCCTATAACAGAAAACCGGTGAACAAAGGAAAACCTCAAGCCAAGGCTCTCTGTGGTAGAAGGTCCTAAAATGAAAAAACTGACCACTCTTTGTCAATCCAATGTTACTTATTCTCTGCCTTGTCTGAGTGTTTCTGATAATTGCTTTTATAGACAATTCACTTTACTTCTCAATTTGGTAATTAACCTGATTATCTCATTTAATTAGCCAACTATCCAGCCTACTCATTTTCACAGCCTTATTGTAGGTAAGATCATTCACTCCTCTTCTCAGTCTTCTCTGTAATGAAATAAAAATTCTAATCTCTCAGCATTAATGGAAAACCTCCTCTCATTGGGTTTTTACTTATCTGACTGGTAAGATCTAGAGAAAAAACCTGGTTGATTTACCAAGAGTTGCAGGTTTCTTCTCTTGCCTTTCCTCTGCTATGCAGTAAGATTCTCATTGCTGGACCGGGCTACCCAAAGCTGTCCAGGGCTGATTATATCTGAGGGAATAAGCTTGTGGGGTGGGGAGGGGTCACGAAAACTGTTACTATTCCAAGCTGATTAGCCAACTCCAGCTACCTCATTGTGGCCCATGAAACTAAACTGTGTCATGCTTTTAGCTTTCCAGACCATTTTCCATCTGACAATGATACAACTTTTGTCAGAAAGGTCACCTAGCAGTGGGCCAATAATCAAGGTATCCAATGGACATTTCATACCCCTTTTCATTCTTAAATGCTGATGTCATTAAGAGTTGGAATATAAAAATATACTGTATAAAAATATACAGAAAAAGATTCATGACCCCACCTCCTTCACCTTCTCCTGATCCATACACTTTAGTAAAGGCAATTTGGTCACAGAATATGGCAGTTTCCCCAAATGGTTAATTTTTTTTCTTGATTATCTCATGGGTAATAATCAAAATAAAATGGTTGAGGAGTTACATGAGTCTATTTTTTAAATTTGGAATGCCACCATGCATTTTTTGGTCATGATGCTACTTTTTTGCCCTTAGAAACAACCTCAAGCCAGCCTGGTAGGTACTCAGACTAGGTGGCAACCTGGACCAAAGGTGGTCTAAGGAATTAACACTTAATTCTTGTTTGGCCATCTGAATTGTCTTGTTGGGTTGTTATTGTTCTTAGGTCATAAGGATAATGATCACTAACTGAGTGCACTGATCCTGAGTCTGTGATAGAGGCCCACAGGAGGCAAAGTAGGGAGTGTAATCCACCTCAACACATTTTATTTAAATGCCCTTATCCTGTCGAGTGTGGTCGCTCACCCCTGTAATCCCAGCACTTTGAGAGGCCGAGGCAGGTGGATCACCTGAGGTCAGGAGTTCAAGACCAGCCTAGCCAACATGATTAAATGCCATCTCTACTAAAACACAAAAATTAACCAGGCATGGTGGCATGTGCCTGTAGTCTCAGCTACTCGGGAGGCTGAGGCAGGGAGAATTGCCTGAACCTGGGAGGCAGAGGTTGAAATAAACCGAGATCGTTCCACTGCACTCCAGCCTGTGTGACAGAGTGAGACTGTCTTGAAAAAAAAATTGTTTTAAATGCCCTTATCCCTCTTCCATTTGACACTCCAGATGCAAGATTTGGGTGCAGGTAGATTATGATTGAGGAAAAGCTGAGTTTATGGGTACTAGAATGAGACACACGGATGTTGGGGGAGTACAGAGAGAGCACCAACTCCAACACCTGGGGAGGAAATGCCTTAGAATCCAAGAGGGATAGAGCAGGGAGAGACACTAATGATATTTTTGTCTTTCAGAGTCACCCTGGTGCCTTCCTCACAAAGAAACACATCCCAGTGTCCCAGTGCATCTCTCCTAAAGGATAGCAAGCTGTTTAAATTTAAACAACTCCTAGATCTGCCACTCTTCACCAGATGGTGGTAGCCATGACTTGATCACCAGTCTCTAAGTTTACCAAGGAGTCAATCAGAAACATTAAGAGGCAACCCTAGCTCCTGTAGCTCCAAGGCAAAACACCTGTCACTACCTTTAGATGTCTTCTCATCTCCATCCCCATTTGTATCAGTAGATCGTCCCATGGGATAGATGAATGCCACCTGGTAGTTGGTATAGACAAATATTATAGATCAGACTGCTGTTCTCAGGTTATCCCTCCAAAGACAAAGGCTTAACTGAATTGGAGACCTTAAGGTTTACAACCTAGCCAGGAAGCCACATCAGAGGCATTGTCAACCTGTGTCCTTGACTGATGTAGGTCACACATTGGGTGAACGACTATCATAATTAACATTTTCACTCCAAGGGTACTATGTGTGTCACCAAGATTGTACTATTTTTGTGAATGCTATGCATTAATTGTCTTTCCCCCAAGCCTGCTGTAACCTGTACCCAAGGAATGGTCATAAGAGCCCTCCAAATGTTTGATGAAACACCACTAATCAATCACGTAGTCCCCGGATGAATGTGGAAATCTCTCTGGAAAAGGCCACTATTCAAGGAGCTTCCGGGGGGAAGAAATGACCGAATGTTTCTGTGCACTCTGTGGGTGGTTATTTTTATGACTGATATGATTCAATTAGAAATAGTGATAATAAATATGTCCCTGATTTTAGCTGAAATTATCAATGACACCATTATGGAAACAGAGGCATTTATGTCACCTCAACTATCTGGCAAGACTCTTATGGAGAACAGTATTGTCCTATGCATCCCTCTTTGAGACCAGAAACCTGTGCAATCTAATATACCCTAGTGTACCTGGATTTGTTCTCTTGGACAAGAGGAAAGGTCAGTGCAGAGACTTAAAGAGAAAGCTACATGTCTTTTTAAGCTATATTTTAAATTTTATAGGATTTGCTTAGCTAGCTGAATCTGGAAACCTGAGGAAGGCAGACATGGTTGAGGTGAATAGTGTAGGTCGGTGCCATCCTGCTGACTGGAGTCTGATTGATAGTAGCCTTACACATGATGTGAAAATCTGAGTGCAGCTAAGAATATGTAGGGCCACAGAGTGTTTTTTGGGGGGGGGAGAGGCAGTCTTCCAGTTCTCTGAGCATCCAGTATGTTATTGCTGAGCACGCCAGACTTCAAGGCTTATTTGTCTCTTGATACTTAGTAGTTTTTCTAGCTAATCGCATAAGCAACTAAATAGGTCAAGTCTACCAGCGTATGACAACCATGTAACTGCTTGCTCCCTGGTGGACAGGGAATCTGCTCGTTTGCCATTTCCCACAATGTTTGATCCTTGATCAAAAAGTTCTGGGCCCTTAGTCCTGGATTCCCCAGCTGTGAAGCAAACCCACTGCTTGTGTAACATCTACCTGGTTCCATTGCATTGCTCCATTGGTACCTGAGAGGCAAAGGAGACAGATATAACTATGCTGATGCTCATACTGCTCACTGTGTCATGAGTAATAACATCCTTTACGTCTGACCCAAGAGTCTTGTGTCTTCTGTCAGCATTCATGTAATGGAGGAAGGCTGCCTTTTCACTTGCAAGTAGAGTAAAATTAAATCTCAGAACCTTCACAATCTTGAGAGGAAATAACATACACTTTGAATGAGATAACTGTACTCTATTTAAGCATCTCACTCATTTTCAAAAAACAGATGGAATATATCTTTATAATTTGACAAAAGGCACACTACTTAGAAAGTAGCCAGACTCGGACTTGAACTAGTATATGAATGTAGAACATATTTTTGGCTATTGTCTATGCTTCCCTATATGTTCATGTAGAATATTGAAACATTAGAATATTTTACATTTTGTTTATAAAATTTCCATATCTATCTTATGTAATTCTGCTTATAACTCAGTAACTATGATTTTTTTAAATCCTATTTTCTAAATTGGAAATCACTTCATGTAAATTTGATGAGTCTCATCATTATTCTTTTTAATTTTGTGTGATATATGCACATTCTTAAACTAGAGCTTTAATTGTAATATGCCCATGCTACACATCATAATCTATCATTTGCATATAACAGTTAAAGAGAGTTGATTCAATATTTAAAATAATTTAAATATACTTCTATCATAGCCCTTTAACTAAAAAGTTCCACATACTTAGATGCCAGGAATTTGCTAAGTAAAAATACAATCTTTTAGCTCCTTTGCTCCCAAGTGTAATTCATATGATGTGCTGACTTTAAAATTATCCCTGCACTACCATTCAATAATTAACCAGAAGGAGAGAAAGGCAAATTTAAAATCATTTCAAAATGTTATTGAAATGTTTTCTGAAGCAGAGAAAAAAATACTTCACAAGATTTCTCCTTCATTTTAGCCTGGCATTCTTCTACTCCCTCTGAAGCTTTTGTTCCTATCAAGGCACTCACACAATTTCAGCAATCTGCCCACCCCAGGCTGAAGGCAATACTTCGTCAGCACAAGAAGAAATTATCTTGCCTCAAATTAGCCCTCCCTTTAGTCTGTTAGGTCACAATTTGTACCCCAAAAAATTTTTTTTCTGTGATATTTCACAAGTTATTAAATTCACCTCTCTTGAACACAAACTTACAGATTGTGACTTTTCAATTCCACACCATAGTCCAATTTCTAAGTTTACTTCTTAGGAAAATTGTTCATTCTTCTCCAGATTTCATTTGTCAGTCCTTCATTGTGTTTCTTATCCTTACATTCTAAGATCTGATAATGGAAATAAATTTCTGAAACGTAATCCATTTCTAATGTGGGGGTTCTCTATAATTTTATATTGAAATATATTTCAATATAAACAACTCAAATTATGTAACAATAAAAAACTGATAATGTGTAATTCTTACTGTAGACTATTTTTGTTTAATGTTTACAAAGTTTAGGAGCATGTCAGAGGAACGATACTTCCTCCAGTTGGGAACTCAGCTTCGGGTCATACTGACTCAGATTTCAAAATCGGCACCATTACTTTTTGGTGTATGAATATGGATAAGCTCCTTAACTCTCTCTGTCTTGGAGTATCTGTCAATATAATGTAGATAATACCTACTTCACAGGATTGGATGCTATATAAACAGCACCTTGCCTAATACTTGACACTTACTTGTTACAGAATAAGTCAGAGCTCTTATTACCTGATGAGAAATTTAGCAGAAAATTCAATAGGAGTACAGTAGATGGCTTCTGCTTCACTCTTACTCACCTGACTATTTCTTCCCATTACAACAATGTGAGATATCTTCTAAAACAATAGGAAAATAAAGAAATTTTGCAAATGCAGACAGTGGAGGAAAACAGAAAAGTTTGAGACCGACAAGAAAATCAAGTGACCCAGTATCAGAAACAGCTCAATCATAAATATGTTTAACTAATTTTTCACTAAAACTAGCACTTTTCACTGAAGTTGAAACTTTTATCATTATTTCCTTAGGGACATTTTGTATACCTGCACCCTTGGATTCAACATTTACCAACATTCATTGGGATGCCCCATGTATCATAGGTTGTGCAATTTTACATGTATTATATTTCTCCTGCCTGAAGACTACCCTTTGAAACAGATATTATTTGTATCTATTAAAGCATTGGGTTTTTTTTTTAAATCATTTTATTAGCTATGTCTTTATAATAGCCAATAACATTTAAGGACTCCAAATTTTGAAACGGCCTTCAAAATACTGAAATCATTCTTAGAAATACAAAACCTTTTTAAAAAATAAGCTTGAAAAACTTGTTAGAATGCATTAAAATACTCTAACGCAACAATTAAATTTTGTAACTTTCCTTTGCTTTTTAAAATTTTTTCCTTCAGTTCAAAAATGATACTTAAAATGTCATAATTTTCTGAATCCAGAATTTTTATTCACATACAGCCCAACCACTTACTTCACAAGTAAGTGTAATGTAACTTCACAATCATTACTTACTCATTTTATATTAAGCTTCAATTCAAATTCAGCATTAATCTTGACTGCATTTCATTTCCATACCACAATATATTTTTATTTCTGTATGCATATTGTCAGTGAGATGTTCTAATTAACTATTTTTATTCTTATTTCAACTTCATCAGAGAAAAAAATAAATGCCAACCTACCATCATGTAAATTAGAACTCAGAATTTAAATCTTAGGTTTTTGAAGTAATAATTAAAGGGAGACAATAATTTGGTTTAAGTTTAATTATACTAGATTCTTAACTCTGTGTAGGAAAGAGTGTGATTTATCATTCTTTATTCTTTTGCCATCATACTTGAAACTGCCACTAAATATTTTATAAATTAATACATTGAATCCTTATCAATTATTTTCTGTGTGTTTGTGTGTGTGAATTATTTTAATTTAAAAATAACTTTATAAAAGACAAAGGTTTGAGAATGATTTTTAAATTATTCCAATTCTTATTTTTTAAAACAGATGCTCATTTAATTCAATTCTGATTTCATGATATACCAAATTTACATTTCATAGATTTATGAGAAAATATAGGAAATGAATACTATTTGCTAAAAAGTAGCTTTTCGGCTTCTTGAATAATACATTCTCTGAATATGAAAAATGCATTTAAAATAAATTTTAAAACACTTAATATTGATATAATCTGTAAAATTTAAGAAATCTCCAAATTTATTCCCACTGTGTCATGGAGATCATCTAAATAACCTTAAGCAACAGTAAGTTACAACTTAACATTGTTCTCAGCTATTTCCTTAATCTCTGTTCTTTTCATCATTAGTTCCAATAGTGGAATTACATTGCATCATTGGTTTCAGAGACTTTAAGATATTATTTAATTTACTGTTAGAAATTGGGTAGGTTAATTGCAAAATCTAGAATCTGTAAACTATTTTACTCAATCCATACAGGCAATTCCTCCATCCCCTCAAAAAAAAAAAAATGTGTAGTTCATTTTAAAAGCCAACTAAAAGTCACTAAATTATCCGTATCACCTTCAGTTAGTTACCTTATAAAATGGCTGTGCTGCTATGTATCTTACTATAAAACTGTTAATCAATGTATTATATGTTTCACATATCTATGAAACTATGAGATTGAATAAGATAGAATTAATTTCTTAAAGCCATGAATTACTGTGTATATGAAAGAGAACTGGGAATATAAATTATTTTATTATAGGAAAATGTAGTCATGCATATGTATCATGCAAGTGTACAGTTGATCTTTTAGTCAAAATGTCAATATACTTAAAAGATAAAATCATGATTAAAAGCATGCAACCCAGGTTTCCTTTAGTCCTTCTCTGCGGCTCGCTATTTATTCAGAAACACTATGAAAATATACAGCTGTAAAAACTGGCAATGTGAAATGAACTACACGTGAGATAATACAATCAAGTCATGGCAGGGACCATAATATCAGGCAACCATAATCCTGATTAAGATCCCTAATCCAAGCCACGGGGAACCATGCTTCCTCACATGACCACACCTATGTTCCCATCTATGGAACATTACAGCACATTCTATGTCACTGTAAACAACTGGAGTGACAAGCAAGCTATAGGTAGTGCATGGGAAAGTTGTTGCCTTAAAAAAAAAACTCCCCAAATCCTTAAAAACCTAAAAAAAATTACATAATGGGCAGCAGGTTCTTTTATCAAAGATATATAAACATATAGACATTACTCCTGACACAATTGCAGTTAGAACCAAAGAGCCAGAGCAGGAGAAAAATCCCAAAGCAGTAGTTCTACAGATGCAAACAACATTAATGGCAAGAAAATGAGATGGGGGTTAGGCTAATCACTTTTGTTGTTGTTCTGTTTTGTTTTAATTCTAGGTGTAATAAGAAAGTAGGAAGACCAGTTGCAGTGGCTCACACCTGTAATCCCAACACTTTGGGAGGCCAAGGCAGGTGAATCGCTTTAGCCCAAGAGTTCGAGAACAGCCTGGGCAACATGTCAAAACCCTGTCTCTACTAAAAATACAAAAATTAGCCAGGCGAGGTGGCAGATGCCTGTAGTCCCAACTAGTTGGGAGACTCATGTGGGAGGATAGCTTGAATCTGGAGTGTAGAGGCTGCAGTGAGCCAATGTTACACCACTGAAATCCAGCCTGGGTGACAGAATGAGACCCTGTATCAACCTGTCTCAAAAACAAAAACAAACAAACAAAAAAACAGAAGGAAGAAGGAAGGAAAGAAGGAAGGAAGAAAGGAAGGAAGGAAAGAAGGAAGGAAGGAAGGAAGGAAGGAAGGAAGGAAGGAAGGAAGGAA
>NW_020257632.1:2633351-2710940 GCF_003255815.1 Theropithecus gelada
GAAGGAAGGAAGGAAGGAAGGAAGGAAGGAAGGAAGGAAGGAAGGAAGGAAGGAAGGAAGGGGGAAGGGGAAAGGGGAGGGAGGAAGGAAGGAAGGAAGGAAGGAAGGAAGGAAGGAAGGAAGGAAGGAAGGAAGGAAGGGAAAGAAAGGAAGGAAGGGAAGGAAGGGAAGGAAAGGAAGGAAAAGAAGGAAAGGAAGGAAAGGAAGGAGGGAGGGAGACAGGGAGGGAGGGAAGGAAGGGAAGGAAGGAAGGAAGGGAAGGAAGGAAAGGAAGGAGGGAGGGAGGCAGGGAGGGAGGGAAGAAAGGGAAGGAAGGAAGGGTGCCTTCCAAGCCCCTGGAAAAAATTGAGGTAGGTAGACAAAATTCCTTCCTGGTACCAGAAGCTAACAATTGATATGTGTTCTCTTTCAAAGATTGGGAAACAGAAACCATTCACTGAAACTATGGAATTTATAATTAATAGTAAATAAAATTAAGAATAAATATGCTAACATTCATAGAGTGCTTGCATTCACTCATTTAATCCTCCTGGAATCAGTGGTTATTTCTATTTTATAGATCAGGAAAAGGAAGACCAGAGAAATTAAGGTAAGTAGCTTTCCCTGAGTCATGGAGCTGACACAGGTCCATCAAAGTGGGTTTTAAACTCAGGCATCTGGCTCCAGAGTACACAGGGTTAATACTACACTGTACCTGCTATACCCAAGGCTTTAAAACAGTGAGACTGTCTAAGATAGATGCTCAAACAACTAAGAGATGTCTCCCCCCAGGTCACGTGGGAGCCAGAGGGGCAGGAGGCTCATAGGGATAGGAAGGCCAAGGAGCTTGTTCTTTTGATGGTGATGGTACTGCCAAGAATTCTGCATGGTGTGGCCATCCTCCAGTTATACTTTTATACACTGTACTTCAAATATAATCTATACAAAAAGCAGAGTCTTTCTCTAAAGGCACTATAGAACAGCACAGCAGTGACAAATATTGTTAAATGGGATTTAAAATGCATTTCTGAAAATAATTGCTTGGTGTCATCAAAAAGTGTCAAGATCAATGAAACAGGAAAATGAGCCATAAGGAAAAGACAAGCAAGGATGAACAAGATAGTATAAAGAGGTTGGCAGAAATAAGAAAAAATGCAAAATATTCTAAATACTAAGGCTCAATTAAAAGTCATCTTGAAGGCAATAAAAAGTAGAATTTAAAACACAAAATTGATGAGAGCACTGTGAAAATAAAGAAGAAAGTCACTGGAAGAAAAACTACAAGAAATGTGATAGGTGTGGGAGAAAGAGAATGGAGTACAAATCTCTACATTCCTTCCTCCATTTCACAAATACTTAACAAGTATTTACCTAGGACTGACCAAAATCGAAACCTCTTGCCTTTAAAATCATGTCCATATTTTTACAGAATTTATAAACTGAAAGAAGCAGAACACTTGATTTCATTTTGCTTGACTTTTAATGCCTGCAGAGGAAACCAGAACAGCCTAAACTATATTCAAAGTTATTAATAGTAAGCTTTCTAGAGCTGGAGACAAAGAGGTCACAAACCTATAAATCAAAATAAAACAATGAAGACCAGACAAGCATCATGCAAATGGACCAATATATACATCTTGTTTTGAGCATCAAGGGTAACGAAAACATGCTATTTAGTGTAGAGTCCAGGTATTTCCACTGATAAATCCACCAATCTTTACAAATGTTATCTTGTCTTTGGCTCTGTCCTGACCATCCTGTTTGAAATTTCAACCCACTCTCCAGCTAGATCCCACTCTGTTCGACTTTTATTTATCCTTTGCACTTAAAATCTGCTAACACACTACACAATTTCTTGTGAATTATGACTAGAATGTAAGCTTCTTGAGGGATGGGACATTTTTAATGCTGTTCAGGTATGAATTCCAAGAACAGAGGACCCTGATGCATATTAGGATATCAACAAGTGTTCGATTTATTAAGGAGTGAAGTACCTAGGAAGTTGGTGGAGAGCAGCCTGCACACACAGCAGGAAATAGCAGGCCTCAAGCACTTACACTTAAAGAACCTGAAATGTGGTTGGAATGGTAGATTGGAAGAGGGAACTGTATGCTAAGTCTGGAGACAGTTCTAGTGGCTATAGATTGAGCCTTTGCACTGTCCAAGGTAAAAGAAAAAAGGGTAGTTGCGTCCAGCATGCAGAGCCTTGGAAACATCTTGGGGTTGATTAGATCATTGTCTTCTCCATCCTCCTCCCTCCAGACCCAGTCACCCCTCCTCATTCCTCAGAATTTTATCAGGAACTGCTTTAAAATTTTACTCTTTTGACTGGACATGGTGGCTCATGCCTGTAATCCCAGCACTTTGGGAGGCTGAGGTGGTCAGGAGTTCGAGGCCAGTCTGGCCAACATGGTGAAACACCATTTCTAATAAAAATGTAAAAATTAGCCAGGCGTGGTGGCACACACCTGTAATCCCAGCTACTGGGAGGCTGAGGCAGGGGAATCATTTGAACCTGGGAGGAGGAGGTTGCAGTGAGCTGAGATCGTGCCACTGCACTCCAGCCTGGACCACAAAGCAAGACTCTGTCAAAAAACAAAAAACAAAAAACAAAAACAAAAACAAAAACAAAAACAAAACAAAAAACCTTACGATTTCTTTTCTTTTGACTGTGGAGTTGCTAAATTCATAGAATTACATACATAATTCTCACAGATCTACCATCTAATGTATTCATCCCTGTTTCTCTCCCACTTCACACACTATACACACACACCTGACACACCACACACACTACACACCACATACACATACCACATGGCATACACACACACACACACGGCATGCACATACACATCACTATACACACACCATCAGTACTATTCATAACAGCCAAGATGTGGAAACAATGTTAATTTTCTATCGATGGATAAATGGCTGAAAATAATGTGCTATAAACATACAACGAAATAGTCTGCCTTTTAAAATAAGGTAATTTTGCAATATGCAACAACATGGATGAACCTTGAGGACATTATGCTAAGGTAATATTCCCATTACAGAAGGGCAGACTACCTTTTTAAAAGTTTTAAATGAAGTTGCAGGGACTAACATGGTTCACTTATCTTAATGCTCAGGTTCCAATATTCACAGATTCTATTTTTTTGTCACTGATATATCCCAATATATCCCAGGACACCAAACCATTCTATGTTAATCACTGCGACCTTCTGTATGTTTTGATAGCAAGAAATATCCCTTAATATTCTACTTTGTTTTAAGAAATATCTTGGCTATTCTTGCACAGTTTGTCTTCCAGATGGACTTTAGAATAAACTTGACACGCTCTCAGAAAAAAAAGCAACCTGCTGAGATTTTGATTAAGATTGCACTGAATTTCATATGTATTTGGGAAGAGTTGACGTATTTGAAGCATAGGACCTTTAGTCCAGTAATCTTTTAAGTTTAACCATATGTCTTTCGTTCGGTGTTGTAGTGGGCAGGAGTGCTGTGGCTAGAGAACAGATTGTGTGTGTGTGTGTGTGTATGGTGTTCGAATGATGGGTGTTTGTGGTGTATGTACATTTAGAGTGTGTGTAGTGTGTATATGTGCATGGTATGTGTGGAGTGTATGTGAATGCTCTGTCTATGTGTAGTGTGTGTAAACATGTAACACTGTTTCCACATCTTGGCTCTTATGAATAGTGCTGATGGTGGTTGCCAGAGGCTGGGAGGACCAGGAAATGAAGAATTGTTCAATAAGTATAAAATTTCAATTATGCAAAATGAATATGCTTTAGAGATCTGCTGTTCAACATTGTGCCCACAGATAACAACACTGTATTCTACCCTTAAAAATTTGTTGAGAGTATATCTCATGTTAAGTACTTTTATGATAATAATACAATATAATAACAATAAGTAGAAACAATCTGAATGTTCAATCTAAAGGGAACGGTTTTATAAATCATCATATATTCTGTAAAACATTTTATATAGGAAGAGTGTGCCCAATGTAAATTTAACTTCTAAGGAGAAGGCAAGTTACAGTAGGACATATGTACATATGTGATTTTATATGAATACATATATATAGTGATTATATTTATATGTATAAATAATTACACCAATATACATACATACATCTTTTAATTTTTATAAAATAATAACACTGAAAACAGCAACAATATCAAAGTTAAATGTGTTTGCTTCTATACATAACCACGGCTAAAATCATCAGATACCACACTAAACTATAGACAGCAGGGTTTGCCCTGGAAGAATTTCACTTTTTATTTTATGGAGTTCTGGTTTATTGAATATTTTAAAAAGAAGACATATTTCATATTTTACTTTTATAATTAAATATATATTTGTGTATGTATCATAGTATCAAATAAAAGGCTTTTTCCAAAAATATATTATCTAATTTAAAGTTCATATTAACTTTTGTGAAACACAACCACACATTAATACCTCAGTTTTACAAATGAGAAAACAAGTCAAAAGATGCTCCACAGAATGTAACTAAAATGCTTCGGCACCAGACAAGTGACAGCTGCCCACATTTGCCAAACACCTCCCACATTAGGTGGAGCATTGTGTCTCTCAGTAAAAGCTCAATGGCATGAATAAAAGATAGACTGTTTCTAGAGACCAGCAATCTCAACATCTAATTTGAGGCTCTTTCTCCTCTCACACCTTGTACAGGTGAGCATTTTGCTAGACATCGCTCTACAGGTATGTGCTAAAGTCTCTTGGCCAGCAGTCCTAGAATAGAATGGGCTACAATGAGTCTAGAATAAAATGGGCTGGCTCAGCCAGCTATAGCCACTGATTTTGATGCAAGTATTTTGAAAACTATTTTTTATCCTTAAGAGAATATTTTATAAAATTGAATAATACAGCTTCTTCTAATAAGCATATTCTGTGACTCTTAAGCACCCTTCCCAATTTAAATTAATAAATTGCAATAATGCTAACAAGGTAATCAACTAGTATTCTAGGTAACCTACTTTAAATGTTGTCAACATCAGGTGATTCAACTCTGTTATATAGCATGCTTTTTCATAATTATCACAAAAAACTTTAAAACATGATTTGAGTTCAGTGACTCAAACATTAATAAGCAACACAGACTTCTACACTGCCTTCTCAAATGCTAAATTCTTTGCCTTGCATTTGGTACAAAACATGACCCAGGATCCTTAACTGAGTAATGCCCAAAAGGTATCACTTCATTTAGCAAGGTGGTCAGGTGTTTAAAAGATACAAAGCAAATAACTATGTCAATATAACAGTGAAATCATTGAGATATAATAATAAAGGAAATTGGAATACTTCAATACTGTCTGGACAACATAATTGGCAAACTGCATTTTAATTTTGGTATGAAGAGGTATTATACGTTCACAGAAATCCACAGAAGCTTTTGAATGTCCACCCAGCTTGGCATTTCTTCTTTTCTGACTGCATCTTCTCAGTGCCGCTCTTAGAATGAATCCTTCTATTGTACAAAGAAACACTGTACCTCAGCAGTAGACCTCAATTCCTTTAATTCCTCAGATAACCTCACACAATTACAGAATTTAGCACTGCATCCCAACCTTTGTTAAGACAATCTTCACAGTTTGCGTTTCAGTCCATCACTCAGATTATATGCATGATAGTTAAAGAAAGGCACATGAGGAAATTTACAATCTAGTAGGGGAAAAGAAAAGAACACTAAAATTATGGCCCAGGATTCTGTGAACTATTCTACAAGCATATTCCAAAGATGCCCTTTTCTTAGAGTTTGAGTTACTGTCATTCATACTCCACTGGGGAAATCCAACTCGTCAAAATCCAATTTCCCAAGTAGAAATTCAATTCTTTCCTTATGCTGTAACGATGCTTTGGGCTCCACACTGATTTAGCAAAGGGGATAAAAGGGAAAGCACTTCACAAAGAAATGCAAAAATAAAGCAGCAGGTATTCTTATATGACTCAAAAAGAGGCCTGTTTTTCCAGTGTGCATAATAAAAAAAACTCATAAATTATTTCATCTAGAAAGCTACCAAATCAACATGAAACATTAAAGACTTTAAGCCTATTAGATTGACTCTGGAACATTAAATAAAAATGCCCTTCATAAGCTAAAGACGTAAAAACTCCATTAAATGTGGAAACAATGTTAACTGCAACAGATTACTGATTTAAAATCTCCAATTTTATAGAACACAGATTTTCTTCTAAAATTGTGGAAAATACGTCATAATTATGCACCAAGCCCAATTAAGGAGTAACAAGAGGGTCAGTAAACATCATAGATTTCCTTAAAGTATAAATGTAAGAAGAAAAAAATTAAAATTGAGACATTCTTGATAGAGAAATCAACATGTTTAATATTAAAAATCTAAATGTAATCTAGTAAAGAGTCATTCTTTCAATCAAAATTGTTTACTGAGGAGCACTGATTTGTGCCAAGGGATATGTGTATTGCTGTTAAACAATGTATACGTGTTTGCTAAATTAAAACATAGCATTCATATAGAAAATAAAAAGAAACTATGGCTGTTCAAAAAGCAGATTATTCAAAAAGGTGGAATTTCAATCCAGTTATTCCAAGATACTTGTAAATGTCACTAAGAGGACAGTCTTCCTTGATGAAGGTTCCTTAATGTCCTTAGTAATATTTCCCCCTTAGTATTATAGGTCTGTATCCCTCACTTCACTGTGAGCTTCCTGATGGCTAGAATGTTGTCTTATCCTCATTTTTATGTCTAATTAAACAGTGCTTGGCATTTAGTGTTGGGTATTAGAAAAGAAAATTATTCTTTGTTAGGACGAGTAGCAGGCTTTCTTTTAAGGATGTTCAGTACCTCATCGTTCACTAGTATTTACTGAATACCTACTATGTGCTCAGCATTGTGCACAAACATCTCAATATGACTAATCACTAAACTATTTTGATTGAAAATGAGAAATCAGATAATTCATTTATTCTTCAGCAATATTTTGTGCTTCACATAAATGGAAATATTCATCAAAAGTAACTATCACACTTGTTCATCAATGAGATTCATTATGACTTTGAGGGCAAGTTGCCATTTGGCAAGTTAATCTTCTTTGCTGGGGAAATGAAAAGACAGAATTTTTCTGTGAGCACTCTTCTAGATATATTTATTCCTGGATCTCTTTCTCTCCTCCACTCAGTCATACTGCAACATATTGCATGCTGCTCTAACTTGGAACAAGCACCAACCTCAAAATTCAATTTGGAGAATCTTAAAAATAGACTGAACATATCATGACAAATCAAACGTTTTGAAATAACACTGTTGGCAAGGTGGTTTCTACTTAAAATTGAAAATGTTAACATTTTGCAAGAAGGTGAATTAGTTTCATTGGCAGATATTTTTAAAGAACGTTGAAAGGAAATACTGAATAAGAATAAAAGTTTTAATGTAAAATCATTTCTCTTAAAGGAAATAAAAACATCAAAGAAAAATGACAAGAAAATACATGTCACTTTTTATCTGGCAAAAACAACCTTATCTGACCAGCTTCCTAAAAATAAAGCAATTGAAATTCTTACCCAATAGCCCAAGACATAAAATTATAGAATATATTAATCTGGTTCTTTAGTTAGATTTGAAATGTCATCTCCCAATTCAGCAAAACCAAACTTTTCTCATAGATTAGCTTTGAGGAGATTCCAGACACCTCCACATTACATTGCTGAAAGTGAACACATAACAGTCCCTGAAAATAGCAAGGCATTTGCTTCAGGAAAAAAAAAAAAAAAATACCATAATGTTTGGGCTCAGAATCTACAGTACAAGTGCCTAGAGGCATTAAATCCAATTACATGTATTTAATCCATAGCCATTCCCTCTGATACAACTCACTCATTTATTCATTCAACCAGCAAATATTTAAATGCCAGGCTCCCTATACTACTTGAAGAGCTTACAGATAAACATATTAACGGTTAGTCATTGGATCTCAGGAAAACTTAAACCTCAGTTCAGTTTATGTGTGTATCTGTGTTTATCAGAAACTTCTAGTGGCTAATACTTCACAGAACTAAAATTTTAGAAGTGTATGTGTTTTAAACTACAGATACAGCTTTAGACAACACTTTAGAAAATTTAATTTGATGAGAAATATTTTTTAAAGAATTCAGGGCCATTTAGTCATGGTAAGCCCAAGCACTCACACTTTTCTGATACACTATTGTCCTGGAAATCATATTTTTTAAAAAAGATGTTAAAAGGAAGATCACTCATACAGTGTGGGTTTCTTGTTTTTATCTGTTTGTATATAGACCTGCAGTTGCTAGCTTTCACCATAAATTGATAAGCATGTTCCTAGAAGGCACAAACCTGATAGGGTTTATGCAGTAACCTTTGATTATTCAAAATGATTCACTGTCATCAGTGAGTATTGTCCGGTGAGCAAAGAGAAGTCGTGAAAAGAAGATTGCAAGTATTGGATTACCTCAAAGAGAGGGAAAAAAATACAGTAAAAACTCGCCAATATAATATAATCCTTATGACCTATGCCTGCATTTTTCATGAACTCACTTATTTCCACAAAATCTTGAAGTCTTTCACTTTCGAATGTCATGATACGAATACTTAGAAACTATACTATATTCGGAGGGAAAAAAAAATCTTAAATCAGACTGTGTCCTAAATTTATTCTGTTCCCATAAAACAAACCATGTAAAGAAGCACTTTCCAATGTGCTAATTAGTACAACTCTGGCCTTTCATTTCAAATAAAACTGTTGTAGACATCTTTTTAAAGATTCATCCTAGGGATTTGTGGTAAACATTTATCTTTCTCCTACCTCCATGGTCTCCATTTATAATTACAAGACAACTTTGTTCAGAAAACAGTTTGCCAAGTGGGTTGAAGTATGGTTGACAGCATGATAAACTAAGCAAATATTTTTAGTTCGAATAGTGATTTCTTTAAAAACACCCAAATAACGAAAAGAGAAAACAATAAACAAGGACAACCATTCTGTGAGGCCATAGATATCTCTGCCTTTGGGCTTGGTGATGAAAAAGTAGAGAATGATTCTCCTGGCAAACACAATCTCATACTAGACTGATTGAATAATCTGCATGGCTCCTAAGAGGAGTCTGTTGAAATTTTACCCTACTTCAATATGTGTGATATTGGGAGGGGACCTTGTAGCAGGACGATTCACACTGCAACAACTGTATAAGCTAACTGATCAGCTTGTCGAGCTCCATGGACTTTGACAGCAGACACAGGACTCCTGGGTAACAAAAGCAGAAATATCAGCGCAGTTGTTGATCAGTTAGTGCTGATTCCCCAAGCCCTAAATTCCACAGGGCAACCCAAAGGGCTAGGTAGAGACTGTATATTCAGTAGGGTGTATCATCAGAGAGGAGCCCTGAGTTTAAGGAGCACACTACTTTTACAATACACATTAAGCAAGCCTCTGTTCTACTCATGAGGAGACCAAGCATACCTCAGGTAAACATGATGCATTCCTGGGATGCATGGCCTCAGTTTCCAGAAATGGCTGCTGCATAAACAATCCTGAGAAAAGGCCCAGGTGAAGGAATAGTCAGGGCCTTGTCATTTTGGCACACCGAGGAAGACAAGTAGGAGCACAAGATGACGGCGGTGGACTGCCTTCCAGCAGATCTGAACACTGTTTTGTGTTTGGGAAGCCACGTGTACAGGACTAGAAACATAAAAGCAGCTAAAAGACAAAACACCCACTTTTACTTTGCCTCCTAAAGAAGCCACATGAGGACAGAAGCCCTGATTTGCTTTGCTGACTAATGCAATCTCTGGGCCTTATACAAAATCTCGCCTGTACTAGAGTTTTTAATATATTTTTCTTGAATGAGTAAATGAATTCTGTTTGCCAGTGTACTTGTCACATTCTATTGAGCATTCTGCTGATTAACCACACAGATCTTATGTATTTTCTGCTTGAAGCACTAACCCTGGCTGTATTAAAATTTGTCTTGACCCTGTAGACTAACACTAAAGGCTTTCTAGTCTCTGATTTTATCCTCTGGTTCCCAAACCCTGGCTTTAAATCTCCTATCCTTTATCTATTTCAGAGCTTGTATACCACTGCTGTCCACAGTCATGGGCTCTTACCTCCCATTTTACCCAATTCTCATACCTATCCATCCTGGATAAGGGTTAGTGTCTAGTTTCAAAATCTGGCCTTACCATCCACTAACTGTGTGAACTCAGACAAGTTTTATAACCTCTCTTGAATGCACATTCTTCAAATAATAACAATAATAGAATCCATCTCATAAGGATTCAATGAAGTAAAGCACATGCAACCAGTTTACAGAACAGGCTGGACTCAGAAGGCTTAAGGAAAGAATAACAAACTTTACTTGTTTCTATCACTTAGTTTTAACACCTCCAAAATCAGCTTTGGCACCCTTATCTTCCTCTTTCCTAGACCAAATTTTGGGCATATGCTTTAGCACTTTAACGGCTTTCAGAAATTAATTAATAAGCAATTCTTAGGTGATGTATTTTAAGTTACTAAGACTCTAATCTTAACCAAATAAAATTTCAACACTTCCCTAGATCAGGAAAGACCAGCAAATCTCACCAGCCAACAGTGGAGTAAGGCTTCTGTCTTTCTCCAGTACTCTTTCCTGTGTTCTTCCTCACCTCCTGCAAGCCCCACCCTGTACTCACTGTACAGCTTCTGGGGCCCCATACTGGAGATAAAGGGGACAAATGCGATGATAAGAGGAAAGTCTTACTTTACTAAGATTGTTGAAATACAAATATTGGTAATCTCTTATTATTTTCTGACTTACTCAAAGATCACTCTCTCCCCTTTCTGGGGGTCTCTCCACTACCCCATTCCTTGTCAAAACAGGCAGATTCTCCCTGGCAGACCTCTCAGGACTCCCACGCAATTCCTGCTGTATACTGCATACATCTTTCTGCTAGGATCATCACATGCATTAAAAGTACATGGACTTGAAAATGCAGGCACTCTAGTAAGTGGCCTACATTTTCTACATCCCCCTAAAATGCAAAATTTTAAACATGAAGAAGTAAACACTCTTATATCTTGTGATAACTGACACTTTATAACCTGTTTGATTTTTTGTGGGGGCGATAACTTTCTTCAAAGCATTTAACTTCACCATGGAAGTACAGTGAGAAATGAGAGACATGCAACATAGCTAAGCATTAGTGTATCTATCATTCTATCATCATATCCTCCTAGTCATTCTTTTGGGAAGCCTCAGATGAGTTCAAGGGTGTCAGGTTCAGAAAAACTATGTAAGAGAAACAACAAAAGCAAATGGAAGAGATGATTGAAGTTTATGCAACAACACCATTAGGAAAACATCAGAAGTGTCAGAGAGGGTACAAATTATCCTTGGTGTCTGCTGCTCTGTTTCCCTAGCCATTTAGTTTCTAGAGTTGGATTACTAAAGTTATAGTTTGTTCTATAAATCACTGCATCACCTGTGATGGAAAAACAAATATTCCTTGGCTATCTTTCTAGTTCTCTGCTTTACGTTGGATCATCTGGTCAATCTGTCTTGAACACCGTGCTATTTTTGGACATTTTCTGTTAAAAAGTGTTCTCTCTGTCTGTTTATCTGTCATCAGAGAGAGGTAAGATCATGCGTCCCAATGACACTGGCATTTATGAAACATGTCAGATCATTTACTTTCCTTTTTTCCTACAGGGAATGAAACTGCCTCTTATTAAGACCTGATGGAACTTGATTTCTGTGAAATCCTCAAACATTACAAATTATTACACATCATATTCCTATTAAAGAATTCTGATAAAATTAGTGTTCATTTTATATTCCTTTATTTTGCCTCAAATTCTCTTTGTTGCAAATCCTTATTTTCCCCATTGCACCATCTTTGAACTCTCGATTATCTCTAGACCTATTTATGTTTGAATAGCTAAAGCCTTTCCTAGGCAAGTATTTCAATAACAAAGTCACATATTTTACACTGAACATCAACAAAGATTTTTAAAATTATATGACAATTTGGATTACTTAAGTGCAAATACATACGTGTGTATATAATGTGAGGACAGAGGATAAAGGGAGTAAGTTTAATTACGCATATGTATTTTCTGGCTACTTTTTTACCTTGCCCAGAAGCTTATGTTTTAATAAACTAACAATATCTAACATTTGAATGGTGTTTCGCATGGCACTTTTGAATGCATTATCCCAGTAATCAGGTTTGACTTCTACACCAATCTGTTAATTATATCAAGGGCGCAGTATGTTTTCTAAAGAAGGTAACTCTAGGTCCCTAGCTTCGTTTGCTCTTCTAATTCCTAATAAAGCCTTGCATAAAGCAAATTTACACAATTTAGATTATTAAATAAAACAAATATGTTTTCCTCACATAAAAGCCCCATGATATTCCAACAAACAAGGAGACAGTCAGTTTAATTTCCCCTGTGGCGACTGTCTTCTTTACTGATTACTATTAGGCCCTAGGTACATGGTAACTTCTGGTTTTGTTGGTTAAAAATCTAATATTCAAAGATCCTTGTGATTTTTCTTTTTGCAATAGTATGCAACTTGGAAAATAGCCACCGAATGTCCATATCTTCAACAAATTTAAGGTTTTGGAGTCAACATAACACAGGACAATCTATAATAGCAAAAAATAACATTCACACCAACAAATTCTCAACCACTTGGTAAAGGTTTCTCAAACTTGAAAACAAAACTTTAGAATGAGAGTCATAAACCTCTCTGAATCAAGAACAGATAACACAGCTTTTTTAAAGAACTGCCATAGACACGCTGAGGCCAATTTTGAGTAACCTTTTCCTCCAGCATATCCTCATTTTTTTTTCATGCAGCATGATGCCTCACTTCTTGAAAATTATCCTTTCAAATATATTTGCTAGTAATTCTTACACCTCAGTTTTTCTTTTTAAAAAAAAATAAAAAACACCTTATACTCACATACTGATATTTTCCCAACCATATTAAAATCTATGGAAATTTTAACAGCAGGAAGCATAAACATATTTTAAATCACTATGTTAAAAAGAGGAAAAATTCATGACCATGCAAAACATATGTCAATAATAAGTGTTACTGGCCCTCTCAAATTTTCCCATCAATATTTACTTAAAAGACAACTTTTGCTAGCAGACAAACAGTAGTAAGTATCAAAGGAATATGAGAAAAATGATAAAACATCTGTTTAGACACAGGAAAGTTCTAACCAGTAAATTGCTTTTTCTGCAAAATGCAAAAAGACCACCATTTTTTCACAATTGTAGCAATATAGCACCTTGATTAAAGTCTAGAATATCACCAGTCTATTATTCATTGGGGCCACTGACTCTCCTCCTGAACTTAAACTCAAGCAATTCCTATCTACCAGAAAGCAGCTGAATATAATAATTTGCAATATTTTTTTCTAGTTTCTTTATTATAGCTTCTCAATATCTCCATTTTGCCAGCTGCATATTTTGGCTAGACTATACTTATGTTGATTTTATTTACCTTGTATAGCAAAAAAGAATTTAGATGTAGGATGTGTCTGCTTCTTCTCACTCTCTCTGATGGCCTTCTTTTCTGTATCTTAAATATTGCTTACCTTCTATACTCTGTCCAAGCACATCTTCCCAGCTCAGTTTTCATGCATTTTATAGAAATATCAGCTGTTCCATCTCTTAATTTTCTAGACTGAAAAAATGGGTGTGGACAGATGTCTATGTGTCTTTCTGAACACTCTTCTCTCCAAAAACCAATTGGCTTTTGACCAATTAACTAACACAAGTATATGCTGAATCATATTATAAGCAAGGGGTTAAATAATTGTCATAAAAAGTACTAGATCTCATTTAGTTTGACAGCACCAGTAAATTATATTTGGAATACTACAAATGACTACCAAATGATGTACAGGTTTTCAAATGGAAGAGATTAAAAAAAAAAAGTTGCGTTCCTGTTAGAGGGAAAATCATGAAAAAAATGTTTGAGTGCAAAATGACACAGGCTAGTTTCAAGGAACCTGAGCAGTACAGCATGAAGAGTAGATAAGAGATGCCAAATTATCTACATGTAAATCCACCAAGATATGGCTTTGCCATATATTAATTGCTACTTGTTGTGAGAATTGGACTCAGAAAAGTTTGATAAAACAGAAAGAATAAGAAGAGGTAAATACATGGATCTGCATTGCTGGGAATAGCCACATTCACCCTTTGCTCCTGATGTCCTGAGGTTTCAAAGAGGCTCTTGATGATTGTTGCAGTGGTGGAGGAAGAGGGAAAAAGAGGGTTCAGTCCCTGCACAAGGCTGAGTCAATTCCTGATTGAGAGCAGCTCCATGATATGTTGAAATTCTACTAAAGGTTTTGTTCAAAAAGAGTATTAAGAAGGCACAAAAAAGAAAAAAAAAGACTGAAAATTAATTTTTTCACAACAATGCTAAAAGCAAAAGCCACCAGCGAATGGTAGAGCTCAAGAAGCAATTCAAGTAAGACAAAGCTATGTCAATAATACTAAGTGTTATTGAAAATGTGAGGAGGATGAAAGAGAGTCGTAATTCCACAACAGAATATTAAATGTTGTTTTCTTTCCTTTTTCAATTTTAAAATTATCTTTTCAATATACTTTATAACTATTTTTAAATTTACACACATTTTTTCTAGTGGTCATAAAAACACTTATTGGAAGATTCCAACAAGTAAGCCAACCATTATAATTATTAACAGCCTATTCCCACTTCATACCTCAAGTTACATAGAAAGCTACATTTTAGAATAACAAATTAGTATTCTCTGGCTCATATTGTAAACATACCCACTAAATCTGCTTTCCCTGTGCCAGTGGACATTATCCCCTGAGAGTCCATGTCTATTTTTGGTTTGCTCTTCAATGAAAAACAATACATTTTATAATTCAGTTTTGGCAACTACTATTCTAAACAAAGGGAAATGTATTTTTTCTTGATTTTTTTTTTCAGTTAACTAAAAATTCATTTTGTGACAGCTTTATTTATGGTGTACAGCAATTCATGATGTAGGCAGAAAATATTTTCATTTGGCGTGTTTGGGCCGGGGGCAATAAATAATAGAGGAGTCTTAAATACATATATACATATATATCTGCATCTCACTGGTACAAAATAGAAGACTGTCAAGTACTCAGAAGCAATTCGACTGACTGAAAATAATGTGGCAAGTGACATTTCATTCCTCACATAAATGGTGTCCAATAACAAATTGTTAATTTATACAGCTTTGGTGGATAGCATCATTGATACTGAAAACATTTTGTATGTCTATTGTCTAATCCTTCAGAAATGAATGAAATATTTATAAATTTGAGTACTTATTTTTCCAGAAAATGTTTGGCTTTCTATGTCCCCTTGGTTCCAAAGGGTCTACAGAAAGAAATGTTTATAATTTTCCTCCCACAGTTATCAAAGTAACGGAATAAAATGTTCGTTAGAAATACACTGAGGTAAAAAGACTAAATTCTTCTAACTGGTGGCTATTTTATCTCTAAATAAATGTAGTCAAAACCCTAATCTAAAAGCACCAGATCTGAAACTTTACAATGGCCTCAGTCTGAGTGAGCTGTGCTTCTACTACAAGCAATCCATTTCCCCAAGAGATGAAGCTCCATATTACTACAGTAGTCCTAAAAGATAGATAACCATCAATTTCATGATTAAAACATTGACACCTTAACATTAGCCGAGACATTTAGTCACAAGTCTTAAAATTCATTTACCTCATAAGTGACAGCTTTGGGCTGAACTGTGTTTTCTCTCCAAATTCTTACGTTGAAGCCCTAACCCCTAGTATGTCAGAATGTCACTCTGTTTGGAGAAAAGGCCATTAAATAGGTAATTAAGTTTAAATGAGGCCATTAAGATGGGCTCTAATCCAATCTGACTGGTGTCCTTATGAGAAGGAGAAATTTGAATGCACAGAGACACACCAGGGATATGTGCTAAGTCCATATTTGTTGCTATAATTGAATATCACTGACTGGGTAACTTATAAAGAAAAGGAATTTATTTCTCAAATTTCTGAAGGTGGAGAAGTGCAGAGCACTGTACTGGCAACTGGGGAGGGTAAGCCCATTAGCAAAAGGCATCACATGGTATGGGAGCCAATGAACCTTTTACAAGGAGCCCACTCCCCTAGTAACTAACACACTCTCTCCATAACAGCATTAATTCACCCATGAGAGTGGATCCCTTATGACCTAGTCATCTCTTAAAGGCCCCACCTCTTCATATTGTTACAATGACAAGTAAGTTTCAGCACGAGTTTTGGAAGGGACAAACACGCAAACCATAGCACATGTGCACAGAGAAAAGATCATGTGAGGACAAGGCAAGAAGATGGCCATCTGTAAGGCAGGAAGAGGGTCCTCAGAAGAAACCGAAACTACCAACGCCTTGATCTTGGACTAGGATCCTCCTAAACTGTGAGGAATCAGTTTCTGTTAAGATATCCAATCTGTGGAATTTCGTTACTGCAGCCCTAGCAAACTAACTCAATGACTTTACCACACATCTTGCTATTTACATGAAATTACACATTTTCTTTAGCCATCATATATTCTCTATGAGAGAAGAGTTTATAGCATCAGCATTTGGAGTAATATTTCACTCATGTAATGCTGCTATGTCTTATCTGCTCTTTGGCACATTTAGACCATAATTCAGTAAAGCCTTCTTCTCCTCCTCACATTGCTATCGCCATCACAATATAATCTAACTTTTATTGAGCACATAGTATGTTGTAGGCTCTACTTTAAATGCTTTGCACACTAAATCATTTAATTATCACAATGATTCTGTAAGGTAGGTACTATTGCTGTGCTCACTTCAAAAATTTGGAAACAGACACAAAGAAATTAAGTAACTTGACCAAAGTTGCAGAGCCAGCTTACAAATGCAATGTAGATAGCACAACATTACTTGCGTTATTTAACCAATATGTTAAAGGGTTACCAAAACACCACTTTGACTTTTAAAAAATTAGACTGTCCAGGCTGGGCGCGGTGGCTCACGCCTATAATCTCAGCACTTTGGGAGGCCAAGGCAGGTGGATCACGAGGTCAGTAGTTCGAGGCCAGCCTGACCAAAATTGTGAAACCCTGTCTCTACTAAAAATACAAAAATTAGCCAGGCGTGGTGGCTCACGCCTATAATCCCAGCACTTTGGGAGGCTGAGGCAGGCGGATCACAAAGTCAGGAGTTTGAGACCAGCCTGGCCAACATGGTGAAACCCTGTCTCTACTAAAAGTACAAAAATTAGCTGGGCATGGTGGTGTGTGCCTGTAATCCCAGCTACTTGGGAGGCTGAGGTAGGAGAATTGCTTGAACCAGGACCCAAGGGGCAGAGGTTGCAGTGAGCCGAGATTGTGCCACTGCACTCCTGCCTGGGGTGCAGAGCAAGACTCTATCTCAAAAAACAAACAAACAGACTGTTTTTCATTCTATCTCAATTGCTCTGTTAAAATAACCTGTCTTCATTACAAAAGTCATGTCCACTTTTCACTCAAGCATTTTTCTCTTTTACAAAATGCAAAGTCTTTTTAGCTCAGATAAGCTAAATCTAAATTTTGTCCAACTTTGCCATTAAACAAATAATATTTCTGTGATAAATTAGAAATTTTAAATATTAAACACGATTTGAAAATCCTTGAGTTAACATTATCAATTCACAAAATGTACTTATGCTTGTTACAATTGTTGACATATCATTAAAGCAATACCTTCACATCTAAGTAAGTCATTTTATAAACCTCAAATTTTATCACCCAGCAAGAAATTTTAACTACTGGATTTTTATGTAAGGTTGGTAAAATAAAAGAGCACCACACTCTTCTATCATTCCTCTATGAATCAATGCTGTATTATTCCATCATTATATATGTTCAGGAAATTATTTTTGCATCTAATTCAATCAATAATAGTGGTAATCCAAATTCATTCTAAGGTTGCAGCATACATAGAATTTAAACTGAGCAAATTAAAAAAAATAGAATAATGGAAACAGTTGTCATTGAGTTTCTTGTAAAGAGAAGAAACACTATCTCTTGTAGTTAAGGAGGCAGGGTATAAGATCACCTGGGTTTAAATCTGACTCTAGTACTTAGCAGTTATGCCAACTTGGAAAAATTATTTCACCTCTTTGTGCCTTAGTTTCTCTTCCATAAAATGGGAATGCTTATAATACCTACCTCATGAAGTTTTTATGAAAATTTAATAAGCTAATATTCATAAGGCACTTAAAATATGATTTGAACATACTATCTTCTGTATGTGTTTTTTCAAAAGTCATGTAAGTATTATAATTTTGAGACAGATCCAGGGTGTTAGTAGTGGCAGGAAAATATAATAAAGAGCCTTTTCTTGCTGCATCATGTGAAAGCATATTCCGGTGTCTCCTTGTTTCTGTCTTGTTCCAAGCAAAACAAAGAATCCAACAAACAAAGAACAGATCTGTTAACATCACTAAAACTCATTTCAAAAAATCTGAGTTATGTAAAATGCACTGAAGAAGCATATACAAATTTTTTAACAGCTTTGATTATTCCAATTCTATTAAAATCCTACTTGTTGTTTCAGTGTCTCCTCTGCATATTTCTTAACCCAAACATACTAAAAGTACTGTTTTTTGTTTGTTTGTTTTTTTGTTTGGTTTTGTTTTGTTTTTGAGGCAGTTTCACTTTTGTCACCCAGGCTGGAGTGCAGTGACGCAATTTCGGCTCACTGCAACCTCTGCCTCCCGAATTCAAGCTATTCTCCTGCCTCAGCCTCCCAAGCAGCTGGGATTACAGGTGCCCACCACCAAGCCTGGCTAATTTTTTTGAATTTTTAGTAAAGACAGTGTTTCCCCATGTTGGTCAGGCTGGTCTCGAACTCTTGCCCTCAGGTGGTCTGCCTGCCTTGGCCTCCCAAAGTGCTGGGACTACAGGCTTGAGGCACCACACCTAGACTAAAAGTACTCTTTTGGGATTTAAATTCAGAGCTTTTAGCTCAAAAGGAAATATGAAGTTTTAATTTAATTTTAACCCGAGTCTTCTTTTGTATTTGTATACACCCTGGTCAACTGAAAAATTAAACCAAGTAGGGATAGGCTTCTCTGTGCTTTGATCTGAGTTGTAGAACACTGTGAGACAACCATATCTCTCTTCCAAATCTTTTCACAGAGAGAACACTTTATTATTGTCATGCATGGCACTAGACAGGCAATTGGGGACACAGATTTATTAGTAGATATTTTATCATGTCATTTTGCCTTCAATTTCTGACCTATAAAATGCATGTTGGATGTGAAATTCTGCGTGTGAGTATGTGTGTGTGTGTGCCTGTATGTTGTAGGAATACAACTATGTAGGGTATTATTATGCTACATAGCATGACAATTTTAAATGCAAGCCTGGCTTATTTTCAATAGAATATGTTGCTTACGTAAATAATTAAAGCTAACATTTAGTTAGCAACTATCATGGGTCAATCACTGTTCAAACCGCCTTAAATGTATTAACTCATTTAATCCTTTCAACATCCCTGTGAAATAGGCATTATTATTATCCCCATTTTATACACAGTAAAAATCCTGATGCCTGGACAGATGAGAAACTTTCCCAGAATTACTTGGTTAGCAAGTAGCAGAACCAAATTTAACCAGGTATTCTGGCTCCCTGGATCTTCCTCTGAAGCATTACAATGTTTCTTTAAACTATCTCACTCATTAAGACTTCCTAATAATCACTGAATGCACAAACATGAACATGATGAAGCTCCTACAAGTACCCCAAAACTAAACAATAATTGTATATACTTCAATATCATGGAAAAAATCATTACAAAAACAGATTTAAAAGTGCAAAGAATTATTTATCCGGTTAAATAAGAATGTTCTAAGCACTCAAAACCACTGAACTTAGAGACCAGTTCACCATTTGTTAAACCAGACTAATTAAAACACGGAATAAATGTAATTATACTCCTTAGGGCTCTATTGAGCCCCTCCTAAGAGTAAAGTAAGCATTGTTGGAGAAATTAAAAGTCACAGATATACTCCACATTTACATCATAATCTCTATATTCATTAGACATAGCTATTGCAAACAAATTATTAAATGGTTCAGGCAAATAACAATTATCTAAATATTGACTTTTTTTCAATTTAAGATCTATTTTTAACCTGCAATATCAGTGGCCAAGAAACAAACCAATCAAAAGCCAAGATCTTGCATGCTATTAAATTCTGCTATCATTTCAGCAATTAAAATACACTTTAATTGGTACAGATTTCGAAACAGATTCCTCATAGCTAATTCTTGCATCTGTACTTTGTTTCGTTGTGTGCTGCTTCTTTTTTCTTTCTGAGACTATATTTTTTTTCCTCTCAGCAAAATACTAAAATTCAAAGGTAAGGCTTCCTTGGAAAAGTTATGGATAATTTCGTATTCATCTATCAGTTGCAAACTTCATGTAAATAACTGAGCACAAGATGGCAGAAAAAAACATACAGTCATAAGGCTCATTCATGGTCCAGGGTGAATTAATTTCTTGTTGTGGCTATACCACAAACTTATTTGTTATAAAAATAAGATCATTTTACATTTCTATAAATCGAAAACCTGAAACAGGTCTCACTGGGCTAAAATGAAGGTGCTGGCGGGGCTGCAATCTTTCCTGGGGATTCTAGGCTAGAATCCATTTCCTTGCCTCTCCACCTTCTAAAGGCTGCCTTTAGTCTGGCCTGCTTCCATCTTCAAAGGGCCAGTTGTCCTCACATCTCATCACTCTGAAGCTGACTCTCTTGCCTTTCTCATCCTCATTTAAGGACCAAGTGCGATTATAGTGAAAGCCCTTTCCAAGATAATTCAGAATAATCTTCCCATTTTATAGTCAGCTAATTAGCAACTGTAATTCCTGCTGCTGCCTTAATTTCCTTTTGTCATGTAACGCAGCATATTTAGCTGTTTGGGGATAGCAAGTGAACACCTCTGGGCAGCCATTATTGTTCCTACCACAAAAGGACCATTGTTTCTTTGCTATTCAGAAATTATTTATGTCAACTTCTTTGTTCAAAAAAGAGGAAAGCTGGAGGGACATATATTTCTAAATACATGTGTATGATATACATGTATAACATTTATGTATGACATATATGTATGAAACAAAAAAATCATAAGCATAAATATCCTGTAGCCCATATCTGAGAGACCGTGTAAGCTGGAACTCAGGAGCCCCTCCCTGGCCCCCAACCCCCAACACTCCTGCTAACCCACTGCACTAATAACTAGCTTCCTCTTCTCTGTCTCCACTGCCTTGCTCTGAATCCCATTCACTTTTTGCCTGAATTCTTCCTATTGACTGTTACCAGTGGTTTCCTTTCCTAACATCCTTCATACTGATGACACAGTCATTATACATCATGTAAATCCTATCATGTCCTCTTTGCTTAAAATTGTTGCATCGTTCTCCATCACCTACAGGATAAACTTAAGTCATTTAAGAAAGCAGCTGTTTCTATCCAGCTGTCATATCACCTAAAACACAAGCCTCTCTCACAATATAGGCACATAAACCTGTGCGAATGTGCATGTACACACCCACACACTTTAATCCATGTTCAAACACTTATTAGAACCAGAACGTACCAGGTTGCCTCCTGCATTTGTGCCTTTTTTTCTTTACTGCAATCCCTCCTTCATGTGTCTCAAAAACTCCTCTTCATAATCCACTTCAAATATTTCTTCATGAGTAAATTATTTCCTGACCTTTCCAAGGTATTACATTTCATTCTCTGTATTCCCATGGTACATGATATACTGTTCCATTAGAGTGTTTATTACATTACTCTTGAATGTATGCCCTTGCTTCTCTCTCATGCACACACACACCTGTTTTTCCTCTCTTCCTTTCCTCTTCCTTTTAACAAGACAATAGTACAAACAGAGGCATGTTGTGAAGCCATAGAAAATAAAATTATAATACCTTATCATAATCCTAAACTAGTAAGGCACATAAAAGATTCAAACTTGGCTGAGCACGGTGGCTCACACCTGAAATCCCAGTGCTTTGGGAGGCCAAGGCAGGCGGATCATGAGGTCAAGAGATTGAGACCATCCTGGCCAACATGGTGAAACCCGTCTTCATTAAAAATACAAAAATTAGCTAGACGTGGTGGCGTGTGCCTCTAGTCCCAGCTACTTGGAAGGCTGAGGCAGGAGAATCCCTTGAACCCGGGAGGTGGAGGTTGTAGTAAGCCGAGATCATGCCAGTGCACCCCAGCCTAGAGTATAGAGCAAGACTCTGTCTCCAAAATTTTATATATAAATATATATGTAATATATATACATATATATGTATATCAAGTCTAATAAACTGACCTCGTAAGTCTCCGAGGATTTGAGTCCACTGGGATGCAGGAGGAGCTCTCCTGTTAGAGAAGCCAGTATTTTGAGCAACTTTTAGGTTCCTAAGCACCATCTCATGTGGTCTCTTTTTACCAATAATTTGTTTGCACAAGGTCAACAGAAATCACTTTTGGGCTAGAGGTAAGTGACTCAAAACCAACACCATTAAACTTCTCAAATGATTCTGCATGAAATCTTGCTCTAAGCTATACAACGAGCGGTCAGTGTATTGTGTGGTTTTCCCTGTACCACACAAGAATAGAATAAATCATTTAAAAATTAGCAATAATTTTTATTTCATTTCAGAATAAGTACTGCTAAGGTTTTATTAGGTACCGACCATTTGCCAAGCACTCTCCTATGAAATTTACACATATTTAATCCTATGGCACCTCAGAAGTATATTATTATCTCTATTTCACATAGGGGAATACTAAAATTTAGGGCATTGCATCAACCCTTTGGTGCTAAGGTAAAAAGTTTTAGACCCCTTCAATAACTAAGCTGATGCCCTAAACTCTTAAGTTTTTCTACATCCCCATAGACCTAAGGGAAAAAAATATTTCAGTAATTAACCACTCTTCTAACCACAGGAAAGGAGGAGAAAAAAGAACTATTCCCGATCTCAACTATAATTTTATAAGAATATTATTGTTTTCCAAAAAGAGCATATGCATATGTATAATGATTAAACATATCAATAATAATTAAATAAAAATTATCTCAGCTCCTAAACCTATTCCATCATTTACATGGTGCTTAATTGTCTTAAGGGAAATCTATCCCTGTCTAATTCTGTGACAAATCTCATTATAATGTAACAGGCTAAGAGTTTGAAAGGAGCTTAATGTTTTCAGTCACTATAAACAACACTTCCTGACTGATATTGCAGAACATACTTCCCGTCCTAGGGATTTTGGTTACTAGACGGAAATTATCACATGGTAATCTGTCATTTATTCTTGAAAGAGTTTCAAGGGACAATTTGATCCGTTGTTTTGCACTAGCCTTTAAATATCTCAACTCACTACAGTAATCTTGGTAACCACATACTAATTAGAAGCTATGATTGCTAAGTCTTTGTTTTAATAAAAGAACAAAATGAGTTATTACATAACACTTTTTTCAGAATTTTTTTTTTCCAAAATACGAGTTTCAGTAGTGAAACTACAAATAAGCATTTGGTCATAAAAACTGAAGAAACTTTTATCATTTCAATAATCAAATTGTGTAGCTAGACCTAAGGAATCTTCAATAAAGATTTAGAAGGCAACACAATGCTATAAAGTATTACACCTAGTATCTTTTCTTTACGATTTCTAATTATTCCTCTCCTTCGTGAAGAAGAATTAGGAGAGAATAAATTAATAAACTAGCTAGGGAATACCCACTACTTGGGCATAGCAGGAAACACAAACTATTGATGAAGTGGTTTATTGAGCTCGTTTTTGCCATGAAAGCTCCATATTAAAGATCCATATATATGTTCATGTTTTATTTTATAATGGCTACCATAAAGCCAATCTCCCTTTTTCTCCTCAGTATGTTTTGCCAACCGAGTCTAAATTAAATTAGGACAACTGACTCAGAGAAGCTAGAGTTGAAAAATTCAGTAGGTTTATGCGAAAAATATTTTAAGCCTTTGCAAAAGCATTACTGAAGAAATACATTTCAAAAGAAAAAAAAATTAAAACACTCCCAAAGTCCTATGTATCTAAACAGGATATACCACACGGTGGGGGTGGGAGAAAAAGCAGTTACTGATTCAACTAATAATAATACCCCTTCCAATATCCTATATCATGCAGAGCTATAAAAAAGTATCAGTTTGCAGGCAGGAAATGAAGGAAGGGGAAAAAGCGAAGTAGAAACAAAAGATACATAAAATTTGTGACAGAAAAGGAAGATAAGTTATAAATTTCACAGGACTGTTTGTTTTTGGTTTGCTCTGGGTCAGTAATTTTCGATAGCAGACAATGCCAACCTGGCTAACCCAATAAATGTACATGGTTTTCACTGAGGAGGGGAAATTTAAAAGAATATTTGCTTACGTTTGAGACACACACAAACACACCAACCACCACACACACATATATTCAAGAATAAGTCGCAGAAACACTGTAGTCACAGGAAAATAATGAGGCCTATTGCAATGCAATTCAAACATTCTCAATGAAAACTGTTTGAAAAGACCCTAGTTACAGAAAATGTTTTCATATATGTGCATTATGTATGGAGATATTTGCAGGCTGGATTTGCTATTTTGATCCTTTGGACAAATTTAGCTCATGTCCCAACTGCATCTTTCCAATTTAATGAGAGTGTGTGTGTGTGTGTGTGTGTGTGTGTGTGTGTGTGTACGTGTGAAAACTGGTTGGAAAGACTTCTGGATAAACTAGCACAAGATTTCCTTGGAACATTAAGAAATGGAGTGTGCCTGGTATGTGTGATGTCATTTTAAAATAGAACACTAGAACATAACTCCACTCTTCTTAAGTTCCTTTTTGTTAATGTAGAGGAATTTTTTTTCTATTTATTGCCAATGGATTGCTAAGAAATGTAAAAATAAAGACCAAAGATGATAACATTTCAATCATCTTGGGAACACTGCTAAATGTCTAGTACTGTCATAATCATTTAACTATGGTATTTTTTTCAACTGAGATTGTAGTTACATATCTTTTCATCAGAGGGACTAGGATATTAATTCAATATAATCATATGAATATTTTCAAAGTACTTATGTCTCCTTACTGAATTATATTCTAGAGGTACAGTCATATAATTGAAAGAATGTTTCCTAAATTAGATATGTGACAATTTCAGGAATGATAAGAACCTGTTTTACTAAATAATGAGGTTTGAAAGTTACCATGAAATAATTGAAATCTTCAGCTTCAAATCCACTTAATTAATTAATATATATGTCAATATATTATGTGTACATGATTTTGTGATGGCCAATAACGAACAAATGCTTTTGTTCAAGTTCCGTCCCCAGCTATTTTCTAAACCTCTTAGCAGATGGGGGTTGGGGGTAGGAAACGGAACTGTGACGCAGGAAGAGCACAAGTACTAAGAATCCCTGGCCGGGAGTGGTGGCTCACGCCTGTAATCGAAGCACTTTGGGAGGCCAAGGAGGGCAGATCACCTGAGGGCAGGAGTTCGAGACCAGCCTGCCCAACATGGGGAAACCCTGTCTCTACTAAAAATGCAAAAATTAGCCTGGTGTGGTGGCATGTGCCTGTAGTCCCAGCTACTCGGGAGGCTGAAGCAGGAGAATCACTTGAATTCGGCAGGCGGAGGTTGCAGTGAGCCGAGATCGCACCACTACACTCCAGCCTGGGCAACAAGAGTGAAATTCCATCTCAAAAAAAAAAAAAATCCCTTCTCTTGAATTCATTTTTTTAAAAAGCTTATCTGTCTGAAAAATAGAAATGCTACTATGCACTGCAGAATACAATATGAAGAAAACGAGCTCAGTATTTTGGAAGGAATTTTTGTCTGCCTCATAGGTAAGTTTACTTAAACTTTTGTTACATCATCCCCTTCTCCTGGTACTTTTTATATTTTCCGAAAGTTGTCCCAGTCTAAGGTTTTGTCTTTTCATGTTTTACGCAATTACTTGTACCCAAATGCTTTTAGTGGAGAACCTCTGTAAACTCCCAAAAGGACATATATTGAATTTCCTTAATCCTAAAATGAATACTGAGGTACACAGTGACATTTATAACAATAAAAATCTGTTCTAAATTCAATTAGTATATTTAAGTAAATGGTATTATTTGATCTTTTTTTTACTTATCTCATAAAATGCTTTGTAAGCTCAATCTTTTATTTTTTAGCAGTCTGTGATATTTACGAAAGTAAAATACATTAAGGAATGTACATATTAAGGAAACATCTAAAAAAATCATGCCCAATTCTGGGAAGCAAATAGCACTATGATACAGGAATCAGATACGAATAATACAGATGAGTGGTTTAGCAAAATGTCTGCTGCAAAATACTGATTCCAGAATAGTGCAATAAATTACCCAAGCATCTTTGAAATGATTTTTTTTTAATTCTACCCAACTGAAAACATGTCATTTATAATTTTTTGTGATATTCACTAAATATTATGAAGAAGGCAATTCTTTCGTCTTACAACAAAGAAAACTTAGCAAAAATAGGCCAGGTGCAGTGGTTCATGCCTGTAATCCCAGCACTTTGAGAGTCTGAGGTGGACTGATCGCTTGAGCCTAGGAGTTCGAGACCAGCCTGGGCAACATGGTGAAATGCCATCTCTACAAAAAATACAAAAATTAGTCAGGCATGGTGGCTTATGCCTGTGGTCCCAACTATTCCGGACACTAAAACAGGAGAATCACTTGAGCCAAGGAGGTAGAGAGACTGCAGTGAGCCATGATCGTGCCACTGAACTCCAGTCTGGGCAACAGAGTGAGATCCTATCTCTAAAACCAAACCAAACAAAAACAACAAAAAAAGAAAAAAGTTATCAAAAATAACATTCATTGGGAGATGTTAACAAAAATAGAAGGATAACTTCAACATTTGTTTATCTAAATTTTAAACATAAAAGTTCCCAGTGATTGTCACTATAAAAGCTTAAAAAATGTGACATCCTAAAGGGCTTATCATGATTTCATAAAAGTAACTTTGCAATTGCCTGTTCCCCGTTTCTAATATCTTCATAATTTTAAGATTTTTTTCCATGTATTACAGAATAGTGTTCCCACTTGATTTAAACATTTCATGAAAATATTTGTATTTTTGTATTGCAGCAGGTCTTTAAACCAATGAAAATCATTACCCCTCTAAAGGCTATAGTTTTTTTCATAAATATTAATTTAAATAATTAAATCTTAAAATAAGCCAAAAATGTTGTCAAAAATTACATCATTTTTTTCTAAATGAAGACGTTAATATTTATAAATATTTTATATAGTATGTTACAGTTACCCTTCTGACCATAAATTGCTACATTAAAACACTGAAGCAATGCAAATGATGAAAAGGTAAATGAGCATAGCCTTATTTATCCAAGTGTTGTAAAACTAGTCTTGGAGATGAGATGAAATGAAGTAGAGTTTACAGGCATGGAAATTGGTTTTTATTTGAATAAACTAGTTCTATTCTATAAAATCTCCTTTAAAGAATTTGTCCTGGACCAGTGAGTTGTTTCATTTTGAGAATATATGTCATTTCTAAAATAATGTGCTAGAAGCTAATTATGATTGCCAAATGAGAGTCAGTCTACTTGGAAGTGATATTAAAGTATTACTGAATGAAATTTTAAACGTAATAAAATAGGAGAGCAATATGCATCTTTGGTAACTTAACATGTCAAAATTACATTTGTAAACCTTCTTTGCAGCTCATTGGGATGATATATATGGAAATACGAATCCCAGGGAAAGGACAGAATTGAAGAACAACATCAGGCAGCTATGAATTGGCGGTACTAAAGCTGGATAGTAAGTATAAAAATAGCTAAAGACTAATACATTTGCAACGAAAAAGTCATTCTCTGACAAAGTATTGAAGAAAGTTAACATCTCATAATGACTACACAATGATTTTAGTAGATATAATTTACATATTAAGACATGCTTCAAGTGTGAATATCAGACATTCAATCAATTTAATAACCCTTCAAAACTTCTGAAAATGCATAAATGAAAAATGTGCAACCTAAAAAAGATATGTCTGAATTATTAAAAGAGCCATTAAAATACAGAATACTAGTGATATCAAAGTCAGAATAAAAAGACATTAATTGAAACATGACTTCACATGACTCTGGCTTAATCGTCCTTGGCATGTGGAAGAGCAAGTGAATTTGACAGCACCATGGATCTAAATATCACCGGAAATTATTTCAAAAACAAAGTTAATCTCTGGGTCATTAAATCTCCCCCCCATACCCAATATCTTAATGTTGCCTTTAATCTATCCCAAAATTCCTATTTCAGAATCACACTTAAGCCAACCAGCTGGCAAAACAGCCCATGCTCCAAAGATACATATCATCCTTAACCACCACACACACATGCACATGCTCTTAAAATTTATATTTTGGTGCTAATCTCAGCAGGTAATCAAAAAGAAAGCAATCCTATGATATGATGTGTAGGGAAATATAGTAAGTCATGCAAAAATATGCTTACATATTAAAAGCAAAGACTAAATGCATTAAAATAATGGATATTAACAGTTAATTTCAATAGTGAAAATGTGCTATTTTTCCCCAATTACATGTGATAACTTTTCACCAAAGGTTTCTTTTTTATCCCTTGCTTAATTTAGTTCACTACTTTATATTAATGTATTCAGGGCAATTTGCAATCCCACTTTTTAGGGATTCATGGATTGTAGATCTTATGGCATTAAATATTCCAATGATTTTTTTCCAGAATAAGGTATATTTAAACTTAGAAATACTATTTTAAAACAAAATTGAGTTAATAAAATTACTTTGGGGAAAAAAAATCATCACACTTGGTTAACTGCAGTTTGTATGATTGAAGCTTTCGGTGACTTTCAGACACTGAGATGAGTAAAGACACTGAGGCTTGAAGTTTGCTGCAGTCATCTCTACTTAGGTTTACAGGAAATGGTCTCTGAAAACAGAAGTTTAGGGATAATATTGCAGCATGACTCCCAGACTTCAGATGACTCTTATTTTCTCAGTTAATGTTTAAACTAGATTAAATATTGTAAACATTCATTCATTATACAGTACATATTTGTTTTTAACAATTTGAGGGAAAGTAAAATGGAAAGTTAAAGGTTAAAATGACCATGTAGCATTGTACTTTCAAAAATCCTATTTCAAGAATAAAACCAACATTTAAAGTAGATTTTATAGTTACTTGTGTTTCAACCATTACAAATTCCATGAAGTATTTTTAATACCCATGAAAACACATTAGGCTTTTCATATATTCCAATGTATGTAGCAAATTAAGAAATGAACTGAGATTAAAAAACAAACCCTTCGCCATAGTGACTCTCAGCCTTTATCTCTTGTTCTCTCTCTTTTTTATAATGTACTATCCCATATGTAAGGAGTGGGAACAGGAATATGAGACCGATCCACTCAGGACAATATTCACTATATAAAATACGAAAATATCCTATCTTTTTGCAAAACAGTTAGTAAAACATTCATCACTATTTAGATTTTCGCTTAAATTCAAATTGTCATTACAAATGATTAGTTAGTGTCAATGTTGTTTTATGTCTTCACTCAAGGCCAATCAGTCATCTTTCAGTTTATGTATTTTTAGCCTCTTGACAACAGATCTTTCATTTCTGTCCCTGCATCTGTTTCTAGCACACATGAAGTTAAATGTCCTCAACCTTGGGTGGTTTTTCCAATTACAGTATTTGCAAACATAAGCAATAGGAATTCAAGCTAGCATATTACTCTAATACTTAGTAACAAGTGACCGTGGGTGTGAAGCCACCACTATTGTACTCCAGGGTATCTATTTAGTAATTTGCATAGTGCTTCAACCTTGCTGATACCAATTCCTTCCTTAAGACTAGAGAAGTACAACCCATGACCCCAATCTAAGGTATGGTCCTGCCATCTCTCAACAATGTTGTCTAGTCCCCAGAGTGTATTTGCCTCTTAAACCGTATTGAACTGTCCCTTTTCTACTGGATTCTTAAAACATTCTAGCCAAGTTGGACACAGTTGATACCCACTGTAATGGAGAACAATTGCTTGATAACTGGTCCAAAGTATACGGGGCTCTACCTTTTGGAACAGACAACCTCTCTAGTCCCATGGTTGAGTATGCCCTATTCTGCACACTCATTTTTATCCCTTTAGCTGCCCTACTTCAGTAGTTCCAAACTTTCTTCTAGATTCCTGCTCACTGAAATCAAATTAGCTTTTCACAGGATCACTCCATGTTTATAAAGCAATTCTCCAGTATTTTCATCTACTACTTTCATGCTATCAGGTTATATATTTAAATATTTGATACATTTGCAATTTAGCTTATGCAAGTGATGCATCTGAATTTATTTTCTCTTCCAGATGATTGTTCACTTGTCCCAACATCGTTGATTAAAAAGCCATGTTTTACATGGTGGACGGAATCAATAGCTTTTCCCCTTCCTCTTCCAGATAAATTTCCTTTAATAAATAACCATTAAAAATTATCTTCTTGGGAGGGCGCGGTGGCTCACACCTGTAAGTCCAGCACTCTAGGGGGCCGAGGCGGGTGGATCACTTGAGGTCAGGAGTTTGAGACCAGCCTGACCAACATAGTGAAACTTCGTCTCTACAAAAAATAACAAAAATTAGCCAGGCGTGGTGGTGTGTGCCTGTAATCCCGCTACTTGGGAGGCTGAGGCAGGAGAGTCACTTGAACCTGGGAGGCTGAGGTTGCAGTGAGCTGAGATTGTGCCACTGCACTCCAGCCTGGGCAACAGAGAAAGACTCCATCTCAAAAAAAAACAAAAGAAAAAATATCGTCTTGAGACTTACTATGAAAATAAATTTAATATTTTTACAATCACAAATTTATCCCATAAATCAAATTCTTTTCACACCTTCAAAATGATGTCTTGAGTATCTTGTTGTAGAAGAGCTGTCATCCAGAGACTACAATAGGGAGTAACAAAACTACTTTTCTAGTGAATGAAAATTAGAGGATCTTTATGGATCTTTATGATTCCTAACCTACTCTTAAGTACTTTTCAAAATCCAAAACAACAATAAAACTATGATTTAAAAAGAATCAGCAGTGGAATAAATGAAATAGACTGAGGACAACTCATTTGAATTACAAAATCATCTATCAACAGTGGAAGGAAATGATCAAGATACTACACAATAATATATCCTTAAAACACTACAGACAAGAAAGAAAGAGAAAAAGAAAAAATTGCGGCAAAAAAAAATTCCATTTCTCAAATTTCTTCAAGCTGCCAAAAATGCTCCTCCCAGTTTCCAAGAGCTGTGATGGAACAGAATTAAGAACTAGGAAGATTTCCACCAACATGAATCCACTCTTCTTTCTAAGAAGTCTCAGTGATACAAATTCTTCACAAATTACTTTAGTGTACAATATCTGGGATTTCAAAGAAGATTGTTCAGAGGGCAGTTAAATGCAAAGCTATGTACTAAGGAGAGGGTGTAAGGAAGCAAAGTAAAGCTCGCGATTATAAACTTTGTGGTAAATATATTTGATACTGAGAATTGCAGATTGTTGAATTGCCTCCCGATGACATACTTGTCTCCTCAGTTAAGGTGGGCAACTCATTCTGAAACTTAATCTTTCACTAGAAATACTTTTTCAGAACCAGTAATAATATAGTGCTGAAGACATAATCATCTTACTTAAAATGTCTTTTAAAAAGCTTGAATTTATTACTGAAAATTTCTTCATTAAAACTATCAGTGGAGGAAAAATACCAATAAGCAAAATTTATTATTAGTTTTGTGATTCATAAAGCTTTCCTTCCACCCATTTCTGCAGTAATTCATATAACCACAGAATGTTGGGATAGTATATAAAGTCCATTAAAAAAAAGGTAAAGAATGTACTAGCAGTTAAACAGGATTTGCATTCTGTGGCACGAATGAATGAAAATTACTGAAAAAACAAAAAGTAAAGAAATTTATAGTCTAATGAAAAGTGACAGTTAGGACTTACTCCAAACAAATTCTTCTAAGAGCCTTATCTAGTACAGTCAAGATATTAATAGCCTATGAGTAGCTTAGTAACCCTCTGGCAGATACAGTGATAAAGTCTACTCAGCATAACAGTTTAGTTTCGGCATTACCAGATAGATGGTCCCTATAAAAATAAAAATTAGGCCAGGCACAGTGACTCACGCTTGTAACCCCAGCACTTTGGGTGGCCGAGGTAGGCAGCTCGCAAAGTCAGGAGTTTGAGACCAGCCTGTCCGATATGGTGAATCCCCGACTCTACTAAAAATACAAAAATTAGCCAGGCATGGTGGCACACACCTGTAATCCCACGTACTCGAGAGGCCGACGCAGAAGAATCGCTTGAACCCAGTGGTGGAGTTTTCAGTGAGCCAAGATCATACCACTGTACTCCAGCCTGGGTGACAGAGTGAGATTCCGTCTTAAAAATATATAAAATAAAAATAAGTAAATGAATAAATAATATATAAATAACGATGGATCATTTTTATTAAAATTTCTTTATCTACTTTGGGTAACCTGGAAAAGTCTCTAAAATCAACACCAGTTTCTTTGAATACTGAGCTTTAGCATCACAGCAGAAGAAAACCTGCACCTATATCTTTCCTAAGTTTCTTGCCATATATTCTACAGATCACAATGATATATAATGGCATAAATATATTACACTCAGACCTGTTAAAATATATTATTGCTTAATAAGGAAATGCAAAATAGTGTCTATAAAAAGAAAGTGGTTAGAATGAAAATGGTTAAACTGGTTAATGCAGAGATTCCAAATTTTCTCACTTCATCACCCCCTTATCGTTTTTGCTAATTATGCCCCTTTGCAAAAAGGAATATCTATTGTTCTGCTTCTTAAGCAGTTAAATTCAAACAACCTACTAATTATTTATGTCCTTAGCAACTTGATGATCATTTCAAAAACTAGTACACATCAATAGAAAAATAGCATTTCATTTCATTCTTTAGTAACGACAGTTACTTACTAATGGCATGTGTGCACCTGTTTGGTGCCATACCATTTCTGGAATCTTAGAATCAGACTAAACATCACCACCCTCATTTTCTGTTCCACATTGATTTTTCTTCTAGTATTTGCTTTTTCATCACAGCAACTGTCAAAAATACAGCTTTGCAAAGATATGACATGGTAAGAAGTAATGTAATGTGCTATAGTGTTGAAGCTGTGAACTAACTAGAGCTACTAGTTTCCAGGATGTAAATGTTATTGCATTTTCCTTGAAGATTAAAATATTCCACAGTCTCCCAAGAGTTCACTGCAGTGCTGTGCTCCCCAGTTAAAGAACCACTAGGCTAAATATTAATATAATCACAATAACAAAATTCACTATTAGGATTCTGATCACTGCAAATATTCGCTAGTTTCAAAAATACTAGTTTTACGTAGTAGGAATAAAGAGAACCAAAATCAAAGATCATTAAGTTCACAAATGCGTATTGAGTGCCAACTATGTGCAAGGCAGTATGCTAGGCACTAGAAATACAGTAGGGAACCAGGCAGAACAAGTCACTTCCTTTTGGGATTTACATTCTAGCAAGAGAAATTAAAGCAAAATATGTATATAAATATTCTGTAGTTGATACTGGTAATAAGTGTCACAAAGGAGACTTTGATAGACGAATAGGATAGAATGACTTGAGAATAAATAAAAGGTTGAAAGGAGCCAACTTATTTCAGGGGATAAAAGAAGGCTTCCTTAATAAGCAAATAAGATTTGCAGTAAGCTCTAAAGCAGTAGTTCTCAGTCGAAGGCGAGTTTGCTCCCCACAGGACGTGTGGCAAATTTCTTTTGGTTGCTACAACTGGGGCTGTGGAGAATGTTACAGGCACTATGGTGGGTAGAGGCTAGGGATGCTGCTAAGCACCTAAAATGCATAGCACTGCCTCATGCCCCTTTCCCCCGACAAACTACCTGACCCTAAATGTCAATCGCGTCCACCTTGAGAAATAATGTTCTTAAGTGTAAAAGTTTTTAAATAGCCAAAAGAGTGTATGTGGGTGTATGTTTGGGGGGTGGAGAGCATCAATGGGCATTTCCGCTAGAGCAAACAACATGTGCAAAGACTCTGAAATGCAAAAAGCATGGTGCATTCAAGGACCCAAGAGAGGGCTGGTGTTAATGAAGGATAACAAGCTTGTCCAACTCATGGCCCTGTATGCAGCCCGTGACAGCTTTGGATGAGGCCCAACACAAATTTATAAACTTTCTTAAAACATGATGAGATTTATGCCCAGACCTTTTTTTAAATTAGATTATCAGCTATCGTTAGTGCTAGTGCATTTTACATGTGGCCCAAAACAATTATTCTTCCAATGTGGCCCAGGGAAGCCAAAAGATTGGACACCACCGGCTGTAGAAAGTTGCAGTAATTCTCAACATTCACTCAAGAAAGTTAGAAGGGGGGCGGAGCAAGATGGCCGAATAGGAACAGCTCCAGTCTCCAACTCCCAGCGCGAGCGACACAGAAGACTGGTGATTTCTGCATTTTCAACTGAGGTACTGGGTTCATCTCACTGGGGAGTGCCAGACAATCTGCGCTGGTCAGCTGCTGCAGCCCGACCAGCGAGAGCTGAAGCAGGGCGAGGCATCGCCTCACCTGGGAAGCGCAAGGGGGAAGGGAATCCCTTTTCCTAGCCAGGGGAACTGAGACACACAACACCTGGAAAATCGGGTAACTCCCACCCCAATATTGCGCTTTAAGCAAACAGGCACACCAGGAGATCATATCCCACACCTGGCCGGGAGGGTTCCACGCCCACGGAGCCTCCCTCATTGCTAGCACAGCAGTCTGTGATCTACCGGCAAGGCAGCAGCGAGGCTGGGGGAGGGGCACCCGCCATTGCTGAGGCCAAAGTAGGTAAACAAAGCTGCTGGGAAGCTCCAACTGGGTGGAGCTCACAGCAGCTCAAGGAAACCTGCCTGTCTCTGTAGACTCCACCTCTGGGGACAGGGCACAGCTACACAACAACAACAACAACAACAACAAAGCAGCAGAAACCTCTGCAGACGCAAACGACTCTGTCTGACAGCTTTGAAGAGAGCAGTGGATCTCCCAACACGGAGGTTGAGATCTGAGAAGGGACAGACTGCCTGCTCAAGCGGGTCCCTGACCCCTGAGTAGCCTAACTGGGAGACATCCCCCACTAGGGGCAGTCTGACACCCCACACTTCACAGGGTGGAGTACGCCCCTGAGAGGAAGCTTCCAAAGCAAGAATCAGACAGGTACACTCGCTGTTCAGAAATATTCTATCTTCTGCAGCCTCTGCTGCTGATACCCAGGCAAACAGGGTCTGGAGTGGACCTCAAGCAATCTCCAACAGACCTACAGCTGAGGGTCCTGACTGTTAGAAGGAAAACTATCAAACAGGAAGGACACCTACACCAAAACCCCATCAGTACATCACCATCATCAAAGACCAGAGGCAGATAAAACCACAAAGATGGGGAAAAAGCAGGGCAGAAAAGCTGGAAATTCAAAAAATAAGAGCGCATCTCCCCCGGCAAAGGAGCGCAGCTCATCGCCAGCAACGGATCAAAGCTGGACGGAGAATGACTTTGACGAGATGAGAGAAGAAGGCTTCAGTCCATCAAATTTCTCAGAGCTAAAGGAGGAATTACGTACCCAGCGCAAAGAAACTAAAAATCTTGAAAAAAAAGTGGAAGAATTGATGGCTAGAGTAATTAATGCAGAGAAGATCATAAACGAAATGAAAGAGATGAAAACCATGACACGAGAAATACGTGACAAATGCACAAGCTTCAGTAACCGACTCGATCAACTGGAAGAAAGAGTATCAGCGATTGAGGATCAAATGAATGAAATGAAGCGAGAAGAGAAACCAAAAGAAAAAAGAAGAAAAAGAAATGAACAAAGCCTGCAAGAAGTATGGGATTATGTAAAAAGACCAAATCTACGTCTGATTGGGGTGCCTGAAAGTGAGGGGGAAAATGGAACCAAGTTGGAAAACACTCTTCAGGATATCATCCAGGAGAACTTCCCCAACCTAGTAGGGCAGGCCAACATTCAAATCCAGGAAATACAGAGAACGCCACAAAGATACTCCTCGAGAAGAGCAACTCCAAGACACATAATTGCCAGATTCACCAAAGTCGAAATGAAGGAAAAAATCTTAAGGGCAGCCAGAGAGAAAGGTCGGGTTACCCACAAAGGGAAGCCCATCAGACTCACAGCAGATCTCTCGGCAGAAACTCTCCAAGCCAGAAGAGAGTGGGGGCCAATATTCAACATTCTTAAAGAAAAGAATTTTAAACCCAGAATTTCATATCCAGCCAAACTAAGTTTCATAAGTGAAGGAGAAATAAAATCCTTTACAGATAAGCAAATGCTTAGAGATTTTGTCACCACTAGGCCTGCCTTACAAGAGACCCTGAAGGAAGCACTCAACATGGAAAGGAACAACCGGTACCAGCCATTGCAAAAACATGCCAAAATGTAAAGACCATCGAGGCTAGGAAGAAACCGCATCAACTAACGAGCAAAATAACCAGTTAATATCATAATGGCAGGATCAAGTTCACACATAACAATCTTAACCTTAAATGTAAATGGACTAAATGCTCCAATGAAAAGACACAGACTGGCAAACTGGATAAAGAGTCAAGACCCATCAGTCTGCTGTATTCAGGAGACCCATCTCACACGCAGAGACATACATAGGCTCAAAATAAAGGGATGGAGGAAGATTTACCAAGCAAATAGAGAACAAAAAAAAGCAGGGGTTGCAATCCTAGTCTCTGATAAAACAGACTTTAAACCATCAAAGATCAAAAGAGACAAAGAAGGCCATTACATAATGGTAAAGGGATCAATTCAACAGGAAGAGCTAACTATCCTAAATATATATGCACCCAATACAGGAGCACCCAGATTCATAAAGCAAGTCCTTAGAGACTTACAAAGAGACTTAGACTCCCATACAATAATAATGGGAGACTTCAACACTCCACTGTCAACATTAGACAGATCAACAAGACAGAAAGTTAACAAGGATATCCAGGAATTGAACTCATCTCTGCAGCAAGCAGACCTAATAGACATCTATAGAACTCTCCACCCCAAATCAACAGAATATACATTCTTCTCAGCACCACATCGTACTTACTCCAAAATTGACCATATAATTGGAAGTAAAGCACTCCTCAGCAAATGTACAAGAACAGAAATTATAACAAACTGTCTCTCAGACCACAGTGCAATCAAACTAGAACTCAGGACTAAGAAACTCAATCAAAACCGCTCCACTACATGGAAACTGAACAACCTGCTCCTGAATGACTACTGGGTACATAACGAAATGAAGGCAGAAATCAAGATGTTCTTTGAAACCAATGAGAACAAAGATACAACATACCAGAATCTCTGGGACACATTTAAAGCAGTGTGTAGAGGGAAATTTATAGCACTAAATGCCCACAAGAGAAAGCAGGAAAGATCTAAAATTGACACTCTAACATCGCAATTAAAAGAACTAGAGAAGCAAGAGCAAACACATTCCAAAGCTAGCAGAAGGCAAGAAATAACTAAGATCAGAGCAGAACTGAAGGAGATAGAGACACAAAAAACCCTCCAAAAAATCAATGAATCCAGGAGTTGGTTTTTTGAAAAGATCAACAAAATTGACAGACCACTAGCAAGACTAATAAAGAAGAAAAGAGAGAAGAATCAAATCGACGCAATTAAAAATGATAAAGGGGATATCACCACCGACCCCACAGAAATACAAACTACCATCAGAGAATACTATGAACACCTCTACGCAAATAAACTGGAAAACCTAGAAGAAATGGATAATTTCCTGGACACTTACACTCTTCCAAGACTAAACCAGGAAGAAGTTGAATCCCTGAATAGACCAATAGTAGGCTCTGAAATTGAGGCAATAATTAATAGCCTACCAACCAAAAAAAAGTCCAGGACCAGATGGATTCACAGCTGAATTCTACCAGAGGTATAAGGAGGAGTTGGTACCATTCCTTCTGAAACTATTCCAATCAATAGAAAAAGAGGGAATCCTCCCTAACTCATTTTATGAGGCCAACATCATCCTGATACCAAAGCCTGGCAGAGACACAACAAAAAAAGAGAATTTTAGACCAATATCCCTGATGAACATCGATGCAAAAATCCTCAATAAAATACTGGCAAACCGGATTCAACAACACATCAAAAAGCTTATCCACCATGATCAAGCGGGCTTCATCCCTGGGATGCAAGGCTGGTTCAACATTCGCAAATCAATAAACATAATCCAGCATATAAACAGAACCAAAGACAAGAACCACATGATTATCTCAATAGATGCAGAAAAGGCTTTTGACAAAATTCAACAGCCCTTCATGCTAAAAACGCTCAATAAATTCGGTATTGATGGAACGTACCTCAAAATAATAAGAGCTATTTATGACAAACCCACAGCCAATATCATACTGAATGGGCAAAAACTGGAAAAATTCCCTTTGAAAACTGGCACAAGACAGGGATGCCCTCTCTCACCACTCCTATTCAACATAGTGTTGGAAGTTCTGGCTAGGGCAATTAGGCAAGAGAAAGAAATCAGGGGTATTCAGTTAGGAAAAGAAGAAGTCAAATTGTCCCTGTTTGCAGATGACATGATTGTATATTTAGAAAACCCCATTGTCTCAGCCCAAAATCTCCTTAAGCTGATAAGCAACTTCAGCAAAGTCTCAGGATACAAAATTAATGTGCAAAAATCACAAGCATTCTTATACACCAATAACAGACAAACACAGAGCCAAATCATGAATGAACTTCCATTCACAATTGCTACAAAAGAGAATAAAATACCTAGGAATCCAACTTACAAGGGATGTAAAGGACCTCTTCAAGGAGAACTACAAACCACTGCTCAGTGAAATAAAAGAGGACACAAACAAATGGAAGAACATACCATGCTCATGGATAGGAAGAATCAATATCGTGAAAATGGCCATACTGCCCAAGGTAATTTATAGATTCAATGCCATCCCCATCAAGCTACCAATGAGTTTCTTCACAGAATTGGAAAAAACTGCTTTAAAGTTCATATGGAACCAAAAAAGAGCCCGCATCTCCAAGACAATCCTAAGTCAAAAGAACAAAGCTGGAGGCATCACGCTACCTGACTTCAAACTATACTACAAGGCTACAGTAACCAAAACAGCATGGTACTGGTACCAAAACAGAGATATAGACCAATGGAACAGAACAGAGTCCTCAGAAATAATACCACACATCTACAGCCATCTGATCTTTGACAAACCTGAGAAAAACAAGAAATGCGGAAAGGATTCCCTATTTAATAAATGGTGCTGGGAAAATTGGCTAGCCATAAGTAGAAAGCTGAAACTGCATCCTTTCCTTACTCCTTATACGAAAATTAATTCAAGATGGATTAGAGACTTAAATGTTAGACCTAATACCATAAAAATCCTAGAGGAAAACCTAGGTAGTACCATTCAGGACATAGGCATGGGCAAAGACTTCATGTCTAAAACACCAAAAGCAACGGCAGCAAAAGCCAAAATTGACAAATGGGATCTCATTAAACTAAAGAGCTTCTGCACAGCAAAAGAAACTACCATCAGAGTGAACAGGCAACCTACAGAATGGGAGAAAATTTTTGCAATCTACTCATCTGACAAAGGGCTAATATCCAGAACCTACAAAGAACTCAAACAAATTTACAAGAAAAAAACAAACAACCCCATCAAAAAGTGGGCAAAGGATATGAATAGACATTTCTCAAAAGAAGACATTCATACAGCCAACAGACATATGAAGAAATGCTCATCATCACTGGCCATCAGAGAAATGCAAATCAAAACCACAATGAGATACCATCTCACACCAGTTAGAATGGCGATCATTAAAAAGTCAGGAAACAACAGGTGCTGGAGAGGATGTGGAGAAATAGGAACACTTTTACACTGTTGGTGGGATTGTAAACTAGTTCAACCATTATGGAAAACAGTATGGCGATTCCTCAAGGATCTAGAACTAGATGTACCATATGACCCAGCCATCCCATTACTGGGGATATACCCAAAGGATTATAAATTATGCTGCTATAAAGACACATGCACACGTATGTTTATTGCAGCACTATTCACAATAGCAAAGACTTGGAATCAACCCAAGTGTCCATCAGTGACAGATTGGATTAAGAAAATGTGGCACATATACACCATGGAATACTATGCAGCCATAAAAAAGGATGAGTTTGCGTCCTTTGTAGGGACATGGATGCAGCTGGAAACCATCATTCTTAGCAAACTATCACAAGAACAGAAAACCAAACACCGCATGTTCTCACTCATAGGTGGGAACTGAACAATGAGATCACTTGGACTCAGGAAGGGGAACATCACACACCGGGGCCTATCATGGGGAGGGGGGAGGGGGGAGGGATTGCATTGGGAGTTATACCTGATGCAAATGACGAGTTGATGGGTGCAGCAGACCAACATGGCACAAGTATACATATGTAACAAACCTGCACGTTATGCACATGTACCCTACAACTTAAAGTATAATAATAATAATAAATAAATTTAAAAAAAAAAAAGAAAGTTAGAAGAAAATCAAAAAAGTGAGTCTGCCTGAATATTCCTTAGAGTAGAAGGAAGATTAATGGCTATTATTTTAATTATTCATGCCAGTGCCAGGCTGTATATAGTATTCGACATTTTCTTCTACAAAATGTGATACAGGATGGAAGGCAAGTTGTCTATACAAAAACCCACACAGTCATTAAGTGGCCATACCATGGATGTGCTGGCAACTAAGCAGCCAGGAGATTCTGAAGGCTAATCAAGCCTAACCTGATCAAACCAAAGCAACCAAAGGGTAAAAGAGAGGAGGGCATTCTAAAAATATAATCAGAGCTATTTTCACCCCTTAGCTTTCCTTTTCAATAAATACTTTCATTACTCTTAACAATATTCATGTTAGCCTAGAATATAACTGAGATAGTGCTAGCACTTTTCGTGCTTAAACAATTCAATGATGTAGTAAGCTGACAACTAACATTGATATCACACTTGAGAACAGAGAGACTATCTCGGTTTGAATGATAATTCTGGATATTTCAAGGGTGATACACATAATCAGCAATATCCTAATTTATAGACCATCAGACAATATCCATGATAAGCAACAAAGACTCTTTAAAAATCGTTCCTCATATTAGCACTTGAACAACAGAAAGAGAAGGGATGTAGTATTTGTTAAAGACCTAGTTTGTATATGCCACATTTAAAGCTAAATCTTTTCACTTGTTTCTATTTAACCTCTCAAATATCTTCATTTTAAGAAAAAGAAAACTAAGTCTATACAAGGAAAAGTCACTTGCCCAGCTCTGGCAACTAGAAGCTAGAAGCTGGAAGCTAGAAGGTAGAGCTGGGGTTTGATTATCAGCATCTCTCGCTATGCAAGTTCCTACCATATCATACTTCCCTTCTGTAAAGGGGAAAACCTAGCTTTCCTCTATTCTGCAAGTGATTCTTCTTCTGCATTCTAGCTCCTTGGTGTTCTAACAGCTGCTGGGAAGACCCTGAAGTGAGCACCTACATCCAAATCTTTCTCTCATGAAGAAAGCCTATCACATCCTGTGCCCTGGGGTTAATGGTGAATAGAGGGTCGGTGACATGGATCAGCACTATCTCACATCCTCCAGGTCACCAAAAGTAATGCAGATAAAAGAAGCAGCTGAAAAGAACAAGCATTCATGTCAGTAAGAAATGCTAGTATTCCAAGCAGCGTAGGCCTGTGCAGAAACACCTTAAAAGGATGAAAACCATAGCCCTACCTAGAGAAAATCCAATGGGGAAGAAAAAGATTCCGTTTATGTCTTCTAGACAGCACATTAGCTTCTAAGCCTTATTAGGTAGACACAGACAAGTGACTAGATTCATTCTGTTGGCAGCATATAAAACAAATTTAAAAGGTGTACTCTAAGATATTTATGCTTTTAATAAAGTTCTCACAAAATTGTCAGAAATGTGAATCCCAAAGTTACAGATATAATGGAATGGGTATTGTCATTATATTATTTCCCTTTATCATCACAACAGTTCTGCAATTGTCATGTTACAGATGAAGAAACTTAGGCTTGGAGAAATTAAATTTCGAATCTGAGAAGATAATTCATGGTAAAATAAAATTTTCTCTGCACTGTCCATGACACCACTTACAAGGCATTGTATCCACCCCTCCCGGCCCCCTTTTTATTTCTCTAGGCCATGTAGTTTAAAGTTTCCCAGCCCTCTAACCATTGAGGCTATTTACATTTTTAAGTCAATAGCCAGTGTAATGTAATGGCAACAGTTAAAAGAGTCTCACATCCATTGTCATTACCAATTTGCCTTCCTCTTTCCAATACTGCTTCCTTTATGTGGGTCCCAGGGAGTGGAGTTCCTCTTATCATATTATGTTGTATATAATTTGAGAATTAGTTATAAGATTTTATTTACTTCTCCCAATAACCCCTTGAGATAGAATATACTGGCTGGGCGCGATGGCTCACGCCCGTAATCCCAGCACTTTGGGAGGCCGAGGAGGGCGGATCACGAGGTCAGGAGATCGAGATCATCCTGGCTAACACGGTGAAACCCCGTCTTTATTAAAAAACAGAAAAAATTATTAAAAAACAGAAAAAATTAGCCGGGCGTGGTGGCGGGCGCCTGTAGTCCCAGCTACTCAGGTGGCTGAGGCAGGAGAATGGCTTGAACCCGGGAGGCGGAGCTTGCAGTGAGCCAAGATCCTGCCACTGCACTCCAGCCTGGGCGACATAGTGAAACTCCGTCTCAAAAAAAAAAAAAAAAAAAAAAGGAAAAAAAAGTTATTATAACCCTATTTTACAAAAAGAAACCAAGTTCCCAAGAGGGGATTTGGCTTTGCTGGGAACACTTTTGTAAAGAAATGACTATCAGATCTTAAAAAATCTAGTCTAGAACTTCCTTATTACAACTGGCTACCTCCCTTATATTCAGCCAGCCTTAAATCCTAGCCCACTCTCCAGGGGCCTGTGCATAAATCATGAAAGTCTAACTGCTAAGACTGAACCTTCTCTAAATGCCTCTCTACTTCTAGATTAATGTCACTAAACGAACATTTGTTATTTGACACATAATATTAAAGGCGCTTTATTATTATTATTATTATTACATTGAATCCGATCAGAGTCTTGCAAAACAATTTCATGACAAAGTATATTTGTTTCCTATTATTGCTGTGAAAAAATTGCCACAAACTTAATGGCTTAAATCAACACACATTAATTACCTTACTATCTGGAGATCAGAAGTATAACACCAAGGCATTGAGAGGGCTGTGTTCCTGCTGGAGGCTCCAAGGGAGAGTTCATTCCTTGTCTATTCCAGCCTCTAGAGGTTACCCACATTCCTTGACTACTGGCTGCATCAATCTATTCTCCACTTGCATCATTATATCCTCTTCTCAGACGTTTTTTAATAAGGACTCTGTGATGTCACTGGGTACACCTGGATAATCTTGGTATGATACTTAACATAACCTCATGATATTTAACATAACCACATCTGCAAAGTATCTTTTGCCATGTAAGGTAAAATATTCACAAGTTCTGAGGATTACGACCTGGATATCTTTAAGGAGTCATTTTTCTGCTTACTACAAAAGGTAAATTTTAAAAAGCAAACACCCTAACTAATTACATTTTACATAATTCTCATAGGCTCTGATATAGCCATTTCCAGAAGTTAAAAAAGGGATTCACATTTAATGGCAAAAATTAAATTATTCCCTTTAAAGTACAAAATGGAATAAAGTCAAAAAATCTTATCTATTTCATTCGATATGTATGTGTGTCCTAGAAAGCATAATAAAATAAGATGTAATTAAAAGACATATTAGGATGTAGAGACCCAATATTATGAAGTTCATAGTTCTCCTAAATAAATCTAAAAGTGCAATTAAATTCTAATCAGCACCACAGTAAGCCTTTTTCTAGAGCTTGATAGAGCAGATCCTAAAATTATTAAAGAGATCAAATGACAAAAAATAATGATGGGGGCATATGCCCACAAGATATCATGTCTTATTTTACAATTGCAATAATTAAATTAGTAGGGATTGATATAGGGATAGATATACATATCTCTGAGGAAGTTAAAACCTAAAAACAGATGGCAATATAATCAGAAACTTGTGAAGGTAGAAGTGGCACTACAGTTTGATGGAGAAAATATGCTCTGTTTCTTGTGTTAAAGTCAACTATCCATATTAAAAAAAAAAAAAAAAAGTTGAAGTTAAATCATTACCTCATATAATACTGATAAATGAATTCTAAAAGGATTACAGACCAAAAGTAAAAAGCTAGCCTGGGCAACATAGTGAGATCCTGTCTCTACAAAAAAAAAAAAATTTTAAATAGCCAGGGTGTTGGCATGAGCCTGTAAGCCTAGCTACTTGGGAGGCTGAAGTGAGAGGATTAGTTCAGACCAGAAGGTTGAGGCTACACCAGACCACGATTATAATACTACAATCCAGGCTGGGTGGCAGAATGAGATTCTGCCAAGAAAGAGAGAGAGAGAGAGAGAGAAAGATTCTGTCGAGAGAGAGAGAGAAGTGAAAAGCAAAACTTAACAACATTTGGAAAAATTGAATTCACTTAAAGTAATTAAGATCCCTTAAAATAAAACAACTAATTTTTAAAGGAAGAGACAATAAATTTAATAATATGCTGAAGGCTACTATGCAACAAAAACTCCTACATAAATATTTAAAGCCCAAAACTTAGAGAAAACAGTCATAACACACATATCTCATAGAAGGTTATGTCAGAAAAATAATGACTATCTCATGTAAGTCAGTAAATAATAGATAATTCAGAAGGTAATCAAATGAGCAATAATTATATGAAAAAAAAGGTTAAACCCTACTAGGATCAGGAAAATGTAAATTAAAACAATGACAGTGTAACATTTCACAGTAACCCAGCTGGCCCAAAATTTTAAAGATTTAATAACATCAAGTGCTGGTTAGTATATCTTAGTTATAGAGTTCATGAATAGCTGGTAAGAGTGTAACTGGAGTAATCACTTTGCAGAGCAATTTGGCACTGTGTTACAGTATTTAGAAAATCTGTTGATGTATATTCCCTACCAATCAGTACTTCTTTAAATAGTTCTGTAGGCTTGTAAAACCCTGTCTTATCTAAAGAAACATCTAAAATGATATGGATTTCAGTGGCGCTGGTTAATATGTAAAATTAGAAACAAATGATCCATCAATGAAATACTGATTATTGAACACTCTTTCATAGCATGCAAGACTATCCAGCGGTTCAAATACATGAACAAAATTTTATTTTTTGAAAAGTACAATGAAGTTAAAGAAACAAACTGCAAATGATACAATTTACCTACATTTTAAAAGTAGAACAATATTTGTTTTCATGAGCTTATATAAATATGATTAAAATAAAAATCAATACATGGATTTGAATTTCCTTGGGAGAAGTAAGAAGTAGAGAGAAAAAGGTGCTTTGGCCTTAGTGATTATGTATACAGATATGTGTCTATATCTATCTATATATAATATATCTATAGACAGATTTTGTTAAAAGAAAAAATAAATATTTCAAGAAATACAAAACAAATATTTCAAAATATAAACAATTATTATATCTGGAGGCTATATACACAAGGATTTATTCTTACCTATATGTTTGAAATATATTGTACAAATAAAATTAAGTTGAATTTAACACCAATATGAAGGTCCTTTAGGTATATTGCAAAAAACAAACAAAAAAACCCAGCTCAAATGGTAAAAAAGAAGACTTCTAAAACCATTATCAATATCAAAAAAAATCCTTCTGGTGCATTAGAGACTCATTCTCAGTCCAAACACAAGATCAAAGTATTATATTAGTTCAACTATACAAAAAAAATAAGAACAAAATTCAGTGTCCCAGCACTAGGAGCTGTGGCAGTGTTCAATTCTACACAATCCTGTGCTTTCATAGCCATGAGACTTGCTCTGTGTTGGCTACAGATATGAACATTCTAAATGGGCATTTAATAGAAGGATTATAAGTACCATCTGTTCCTGAGTCAGCATAAACAGAGAATTTCCACCAACCATTTTATTTTTTTGCTTATGAAACTTGTTTTTCTGTTTTTAAAGGCCTCTAGGGCAAATCCAAGACTCCAATCAACAGCATGAGAAGCAAACTTGAAATAACTAAACATAATGCCCTGAAGAAAAAGCTTAAAAAAGAGCTGTCAAGACAAATACTTTAGAACGCCCTTTTCCTTAAAGCTGGGTTCTCAACTGGTTCAACTGTCCTCTTTCATATTCAGTTTAATGTTTAATCCAACATGGAGATCAGCATTTGATTCAAGTCACAATTTTTTCAAGTCAACAAAAGAAGCTTTCTCCCTTAACACATGTCATCTGATTTGCAAGACTGCAATTTCTCCAGAGACATCTAGTATTAGAACACAACTGTATTTTATTGGGTATCCATGGGGTTTCCCATCTGTGGAGTCAACCAGCTAGGGACTGAAAATACTCAGAAACAAAATGGATAGTCATGTCTGTACTGAACATGTAAGGACATTTTTTCTAGTCATTGTTTTCTAAACAATATAATATAACAGCTATTTATATAGCATTTACATTGTGTTACGTATTATAAGTGGTCTAGAGATGAATTTAAAGTATACAGGAGGATGTGCACAGGTTATATGCAAATACTATGTAATTTTATATCAGAAACTTCAGCACCCACATATTTGGTACCTGAGGTAGGTAAGGTCCTCATACCAATCCCTTACAGATATCAAGGAACAACTGTACTATGTTGCATGTTTGTCTTTAATTTTTATTCAATTTCATTTAATGTACCACTCCTCTAGAAGTCAACACCAAGTATAAATTCTAAACAATGCTACTGATCAAGTGCCATAGTAGCCATAAGAAAAACAATCCTTACTCTGAAATTCTGAGATTCCCCACCAAAAGCCCTGCAAATGCACTCAGCTTAAACGTAGGAAACAAGTGTCAAGACGTTCTCTATTGTTAAGAAATTTTAAAAGGCCTGAAATAAAGGAACCTTACCTAGCAGAAATAATGTTCAATAAATTTGAAATGCTGAGTACTTCTCAAATACTAAGCATATAATTTTTTAAATGCCATCTGCTATGATGTGAATATTCATGTCCTCTCAAAATTCTATATTAAAACATAATACTCAATTTGATAGTATTAAGAGGTAGGGTCTTTGAGAAGTGATTAAGCCATGAGAGTTCCACTCTCATGAATGGGATTAGTACCCTTATAAAAGAGCTTCCAGGGAGCTCCCTTGCTCCTTTCCACCATGTGAGGACATAGCAACAATGCACCATTGCTGAAGTAGAGAGAGAGTCCTCATCAGATATCAAATCTGTTGGTGTTTTGATCTTGGATTTCCCAGCCTCTAGAACTGTGAGAAATAAATTTCTATTATTTATAAATCACAAAGCCTGAAGCATTTTGTTATAGCAGCCTGAACAGTTTAAGACACCGTAAAAATCAGAGACTGAAAACAAATTTACAAAATAAAGTGAAGTATTACATCTACATCCTTTTTTTCTAATTTTTACTACATAATAAGATCCCATGTGGAGAAAAAACAACAAAATATGCACATATATAGAATGGGGAGATATGGAGAGAAATTTTCAGCGGGGGGAAAAGGGCACAGAATTAATTTAGTTGAGTAAAAATTGTATTTTATGCTCCTATTCCTCCTTTTGATACTCTAGAAACACTATTTCTGATAAGGGAACAGCTTGAGCCAGCCTTTGCAATACTAAACTTTCTTCCCAAAAATATTTACCTCACTTATTTTACTGCTCTACTGCTCACAAATAGAAAACCAGCAGCTTTCCTTAGTTGCTCATCTTGAAAAAAGCCACCCCACCTGCCCAAAACACAAAACAAGGACGGAAAGGGCATTCTGTTGAATTCAAATGTCTTGACTTATACTCTTGATTTATAATATTTTATCTACTCATATATGTCCTGTTCCACTTTGAAAAATCCATATTGCTGTGAAAATATATATATATAAAATACTTCGACATTTAAAAATACTTTTTAAATTCATTTTTAATTTATTTCTAATGAATTGTGAAATTATCCTATTTTATACATTTGTCCTGGAAGAATATAGGAGTTTACAGATGAGTTCAATTTTTCCAAGATTATATAGTTTCCAGGAGTATATTTCAGTCAAAATCCTCTCACACATATCTTATGCTCTTTCTACAGTACAAATGTCTTAGGTGTCAAATTTGTAAATTTGCTTTTGTCCTAAATATTAAATTAAACTGAAAACAAAGGACTTTGCTCTATTATATGATGCAACACTTTTATTTTATTTTATTTTATTATTATTTTTTATTATACTTTAAGTTCTGGGCTACATGTGCAGGACGTGCAGGTTTGTTACATAGGTATACATGTGCCACGGTGGTTTGCTGCACCCATCAACCCGTCATCTACATTAGGTATTTCTCCTAATGCTATCCAGAAAACCAAACACCCCAAGTGCTCACTAATAAGTGGGAGTTGAACAATGAGAACACATGGACACAGGGAGGGAAGCATCACACATCAGGGCCTGTCAGGAGGTGGGGGTCTAGGGGAGGGATAGCATTAGGGATAACATTAGGACACAACACTTTTAATGAAAATGGCATTATGAAAATATTACTCACAGCACCAGTTATATAAAATCTAATATTATATATCTATTTGATATTCACTAAATTACCAAACATGAGTCACAATTAGGCTGGAGGATATCAGAGCATAAGTATATAATACAGTGCTGTTTTGAAAAATAAAATACCAACTGTAAAGTATTTTAGCTAGAACCTTCCTATAAGAAATAATATATATGACAATTGCTACTATCGTTATCATTATTATTTATCTAGATAGGTAATGGTTAACTCTAGTTGATACTGGTATCAAGTTCTGTAGTTTATTCAAAATGAAGACTGTAAGAAAGATCGATCAAATATCAATAATAAAAAGTACGTAATAAGTATGCTGCTTACATAAAGATATAAACCCGTCTGGATATCTAGGAGGCACAATATAAAGATGCTGAAGACTGAAATAAAAAAGGTCTGCCCCAAAGTGACGTCTTTAGGGGTAGATGATGTGCAGGAAAAATGGCATATTTAAAATGTAACAGAAATTGTTTTAACATCTTCGAGACAGTTGTATCTCTATTAACTATCCCTATTTCACATATGAAAAAGCTCAAGGAAACTTTTATTAATTAACTTAATATCAGAAAGCTAGTACAAGACAGAACCAAATCTAAATTGCCCACCCTATCACACTAGCCTTTAGATGGAATTATTTGTTACATTTTCTACATTCCTTTTGTATAACTTCATTTCTAAGCAAACTTAAAAGGCAATAAAGAACATATTAGTTTGCATTCAATTTCAAGCAAAGAAGAAAAACAGATTTGTAATAACAATGTGAATAAGAACCTTAGTACAAAATATTTATGCCTTCATAGATTTTATGAACATAAAATGCTGACCATGGTCAGAAATAATCTAGTATGCTGGAATAAAAAGCAAAATTACTTGAATTTGAGTACCTCCTATGGCTACATTTATTTACAGGTATAAATTAACCTTTTTTGTGGCATGGATTCCTTAGACAGAATAATGTTTGTAAATGTCTAATATCAGATTTTGTAAAACATTAAAATACTTGAAAATTTAGCAACAAAACTCTAAAGACACATGACAAAACTTATGCAAATGAAAACCAGAGAATACTCATATTTTGAATTTAATTTAAAAACTCATTAATGTAAGCTTACATCTCAAAACAAACATGGTAAATCAATCTCAAGAAGTAGAATAAAGAACAAAAGAATGGTAATAGAATAAATTAGTGGCAAATATGCCAGACATACAATGGAGAAATTCAAAATTTTATTCTCTGAAAAACTTTAAAAATGTGGAAAAATCTCTAGCAATACTGATGGGAAGAAAAAGGTAAAAAATACACATTTCCAATTATAGTAATGAAAAGAGACGTATTACTATAGATCTTGAAAATATTATAAAAATAATACAAAGGTATCACAAACAACTTTACATCAGTAAATTTGACAACTTAGAATAAATAGACAAATTCCTTAGAAATATAACTGACCAAAACCAACACAAGAAAAAGTAGAAAATCTTAATAGTGTTGTATCTGATTTAAAAATTAAATTTGCAATTAAAACCTGCTACATTAAAAATTCCAACCACAGATAACTTCACAAGCAAATTTTATCAAATATTTAAAGCAGAAATAATATCAATCTTATGCATTCTTAAAAATAGAGAAAAGTTTTACCAACTAGTTTTATAAGGCCTGTATAACCTCATGACAAACTTCACAAGGACATTATATATAACTTTCACTGAAAAAATCCTGTAAGCTAGTATCTCAAAAATAGACATGTAAGCCCTAAGTAAAATAGTTCCAACTCAAATTCACCAAGATATAAAAAGGATATTATACCATGTATTGAAGTATCATTAAATAAATGTTTACACCCAGGTGCGGTGGCTCACGGCTGTAACCTCAGCACTTTGGGAGGCCAAGGCAGGTGGATTGCCTGAGGTCAGGAGTTTGAGACCAGCCTGGCCAACATAGTGAAACCCCATCTCTACTAAAAATACAAAAAATTAGCTGGGCGTGGTGGCACGTGCCTGGAATCCCAGCTACTCGGGAGGCTGAGGCAGGAGAATCGCTTGAACCCAGGAGGCAGAGGTTGGTTGCAGTGAGCTGAGATCGTGCCATTTCACTCCAGCCTGGGCAACAAGAGAGAAACTCCGTTTCAAAAAAAAAAAAAGAAAGAAAGAAAGAAATGTTCATACAAGGTTTATTGAAAGAGTGTTAAGTTAATATTCAAACATCAATGTTGTTTATCACATTAATGTCATAAAAAGACCATTCAGTAGATTGAGAAATAGTATTTGATAATGGTTAGTATTTATTCATGATACAAAATGGGAATAGATGAGAACTTTGTAAATCTTGGCAACTGTCCTATAAAATCCAAAACTATTCTAAAGTAAAAAGGTTATTAAAAACAGTGGTGGGAAAATTGACAAAAATCAAGTAAGATTCGTAGTAAAAAATTATGGAGTCAATGCTAATTTTCTGTTTTTGATAATTGTACTATGGTTCTAAAAGACTAAAATTAAAAGTGAGGTTAAGTGTAAGTGGGAACTCTGATAATTACGTAACTTTTCTGTAGAATTATTTCAAAATAATGTGCTTTCTAAAAAAAGAATAAGACAAATTTCATGAATAAATGAACAAATCTATGTATTATACAACAGAAGTAAATGTATAATTTTTTTAATGTCTTCTGAATGACGTTTAAAATCTATCACTTATAAATGCCACAGAGTCAGCCCTTCCCAACACCTGCAGTACCTTCTAGAAGTCTTTTCCATCTCCATTCTTTCAGAGTTGTCAAACACATAATATTTTTAAATGTAATTTTAAAACCATGATTAAAAACAATTCATGTAGTTATAAGAAATCAAAATATTCAGGATCTGAAATCATAACATAAAACACAGTAAGTGTGAGAAAAGGTAGTTCCACTGAAAATTAAAACTTGAGTGAAGGACTGGGATTTATACTTCAGTGCTAAAATCCGGGGAAAAAAACTCCACAATTAATATGATTTCTTACAATCTTGAATGTGCATAAAGGCAACAATAAATAAAGAAATAACAAAAGAAATACAGACATTTTTCCTAACGTTAGTAGCAACAAAATTTTAATAAGCCAACATGCCATGCAATTTCTAAATGGCTTTTAGTCAATCAGAATGTTTCTATTAATAAACATTACTATCATCCATTTCTGTGGGAGTATAATTGGTATAACCTGTATTGAAAGCAACAGGGGATTGTCATATCACTGGCCTTTTACTTTATAATTATAGTTTTAGCAATCCATTACAATGAAATATTTTAATCACTGAAAAAGTCTTGTTACAAAAACAATGGTCATTGCATTAAACATCATTAGAGAAAAATTCTTATCCAATAAGAGAGAATTAGAGTCTTCATCTGAGGTCAATAATGCTAACCAAATAGAATTGCTGTCTTAGAACAATAACTGATACCTAAAGATTGATCAACATATTTTTATTAACAGTGTCACATACTGATTGGTTATATATTTTTAATGTTTTAGACATAATTGTTTTGTTATTGTTTCTCTTCATGTTTTTTTTATGAAACAGAAATTTTAATCTGCATCAAGTCACATCATGAATAGCTTCCTTTACTTACAGTGTTCTATATGTTTATGTAGTTTGACAGAGTTTCAAGCTAACTAACACTTTGTCATACTGGCACAATTATTGTCCCCAATTTACAGTTGGGGATATCAAGGATAAAGAAGTATGAAGACTCACATAGAATCTTACAAATAGTAAATATTTGAGAAATTTTTGGACCTGACAAATAATATGCACTTGAAAATTTACAAATAGTAAACAGTCAGGAAAACTTAGTGATTAGCTATTACTGGGATCATCATAGAAAGTTTCATAATATTTCCAATTTTTATACTTAATAATGTACTATATAAATAATTTTTAGTAAATTAATAGCTTATAAGTTTTGTTTTAACCAAAAACATATATCTCACAATTTCATCGTTTTTTAAATCCTTCTTTAAAGTTCCATACTTTTCATTTTGTCTATCTTTCACATTCTTTCTTCGATATATTCATCTGTATTTTGTAGTTTATGTGGTAGTTTATGTTGTTATTATGAATGGATTTGATTTTTTTTCATCACATTTCCTGGTTGACTATTGCTATTGCAAAGGAAAACTACTATATTTTTGTTGTATTACTTTTATTATGACAATAGCACTTTCTAAAGAAAAACAATCTCAATTTGAATACACCAAAATGTTTACATGTTCAAGAATATATTTTTCAGCACTTAAGAAAACATCAAGCTATTTTATTTGTATGGAAATGTATAAGATGAAATTACTTTATAATGAAAATAAACGAAGTTACATTGCCTTTAATGAGTAAAAAGTAATTTTAATTGGTGTTACGGTGGGAATTGTGTCCTTCCAAAATTCATGTGTTAAACCCTAACCCCCAATTCCTCAGAATGTGACTGTATTGGCAAAGGAGTATTTAAAGAGGTGGTACATCAGTTAAAATGAAGTAATTAAGGTGCCCTAATCCAATATGACTGTTGTCTTTATAAGAAGAGAAGATTAGGTCACACACAAACACATAAGGAAAAGTATGTGAAGACGCTTGGAGAAGATTCCATTGATAAGCCAAGTAGAGGGCTCAGAAGAAACCAGCCCTACTGATACCTTGATCTTGGGCTTCAAGCCTCCAGAACTGTGAAAAAACAAATTTCTATTGCTTAAGCCACCTTGTTCGGTACTTTATTAAGACAGCCCTGAGAAACTACTATAATAGAAATAAACAAAACCTTTTTTTTAAAGGATATAATTATTTAATTGTATTACATATTATGAGAGACTTCTTTAACCTTTCAACCTTTTAGGTGAAATGTAATAAATACACAGAAAGGCACACATAATAAAAATGGATAGGTGAATGGATGCAGATCGTGTAGGACATATTCTTTGTCTGCAAAGCAACTAAACTAGATATTAATAATAAAGCTTAATTTGAAATGTCACATATTTGGAAAATTATGAAATAAAGTACTAAATATCCTGGTTCAAAAATGAAATAAAAATTAGAAATTATTTTGATATGTAATGAAATACTATACTATTCAAATTTATGAGATATAGCTAAAGCTTTCCTTAGAGAGAAATTTGCATCTTAGAAGAAAGTGTACAGCATATATTAAAAACATAGGCCAAAAGTCAATAAGCTAAACTTCCATTTCAAAAAATAGAAAAATATCAGTAAAATAACTTATTATTTTAAATTTTTTTATTTCCATAGGTTTTTGGGGGAATAGGTGGTATTTGGTTACATGAGTAAGTTCTTTAGTGGTAATCTGTGAGATTTTGGTGCACCCATCACTCGAGAAGTATACACTGAACCTGATTTGTAGTCTTTTATCCCTCACCCCCAAGTTATTATTATAAAGCAATATAGACAACGAAGGGTTTTGCTATTACAATGATAATATACAAAACTCAGTTTTTCCAAATTGCAAATACAAATTTTCAGTTTTTCTGGAGAAAAATAATTATCTACCACCATGGAAAAAAGTGAAATATACTTATTTTTGACTAGAAAATATAAATAATGAGAATTTTCACTGTTACTTGAGGCTCCAAACCTACACCTTTGTTCATTTTGATCTATAGAAGGAAGAGTTGCAATGAAAACAAAATAGCAAAAGCTGCTGGTTAATCACAAATCCACAAGGACATATCCAAGCCATAGATTAAATTAGTTCCGCATAGTGAAAAAATTGTATGAAAGGCACAAGCAGCTATGATAATAAATCAATAATGTAAGGTTTTTATTGTTGTTGCTTATGTATTTTTCTATTTGTTTATGCTAGCCGGATAGCAATAAAATTATGCTGTTCAGAAGCTATCTCATAAATAACATAATTTCAAGATAAGAATTTATAAAAGTTACAGAAATAGAATTCTAATCAGTTTTGGAATAAGTTACCATTGCATTAGGGAGCAACGTAACTTTATAAATGTTTAAAAGTTCCATAATTTACATATATAAGTTGCATCTAAAATTTCTTCAGTACAGATATTTTAATTTTATTAGCAACAATTAGTAGCATAATACTATTACAAATTAGCAAAGTTTATGACCTAACACTATAGATACTGAAACTAAAATGAAGTTTGTCAATTAATCACTTAATTAATTATAGCAGTGTAATATAATTGTGTACAAATAAAACATAAGGAAGCTCATTTCATTTATATGTTGCATATAATATTTATATAATCTATTCTTTAATGCTGTTCAATAGGAGAAATATGAGAAAAAATATAACTTCTGGAAATGCAACACCTTAATAAGAGGATATACTTGCTTTATTCCTATTCATTAGGCTTTCTTCCACAAGACATTTACAATAAACTACTATTTTAGGCATGATTTTCAGTTTTGAGTCCATATAAAGGTAAATAAATAAGCATTTATTTCAGTGGTTATGGTCACTAATCAGCTAGTTTGGAGACAGGGAGATTGTTATGGATTATTTAGGTGCATCCACTCTAACTACATGAGTCCTTATACATAGGGGAAGAGACAGAAAGGATGTCAGAGAGCCAAGACATGAGGAAAGCTTGACTTCCATTGCTGTCTTCAAAGATGGAGGAAAGGCGCCAAGAAAAAAGAGAAAAAAAAAGAAAAAAAATTACATATATGCACTCACTACCACTCCCTCAGTAATAATCTGTTCCCACTTTACAGATAAGGGAAAATGAGTGTGAGGAAATTTATGTTACTTTGGCAAGGTCATAAAACTATGTGACCAAACCAGCAGCCAAACACATCTTAAAATAAAGGAAAGCACAAAACACATGATCTTGCAGTACAACCCTCTGACATGGGCTACATATTCACAGAGTTCAAAATTTCAAGTAATATCTATGCAAAATTATCACAATTAGATGCAAGAAAAAAAATTTTTGCTTATTTTCCCACAACATGCTTGACAGAGAACTAGATTACCATCCTAAGGACTGGCAAACTGATTACTTGCATGAACCATAACGAAGCAGATCTGTTAAAACTGTTGAGCATATCCTACTTTTCCACGGACATGTAGAAGAGCCTGCTATAAAGGCACATATCTCAGAAAGTTTAATTAATTTTGAGGGGGGTCTCTTGGTATCGAAATTCATTTGAAAGGTCTCTTACTTGTTAGTGAATCTATTATTCAGTGTTCAGTGGCTAATTTCTAAATGATAATTTATAACTAATGGCTTCTACAAGAACAGCTTGACTTCTGCATGGGCTCAGTTCACTCCACCACTGCCCATTCCAAACAAAAACAAAAGTAATGATTCTCGGTACGCAGCGCATCTGGTAACTTTTAAAAATTAAACGGGAATAATATCTGTTGATGTTGCAGAATAAAAATATTGGTAGTTCTCCATTGTGATAAGTCAGGTCAGCTGAAACTTGCCAGGTGCCTTGCAAGCCACTTCATTTTTCACTGTAAAGCGAGGAAAAGTCATGTAGCTGACAGATAACTGTTAATATGTCCATTTCCATGGTACATTTACCAAATGTCTAATCTCCAAAGATTCGACAGGTGAAACGATTTGTGTTTTCTAGTATGTTGATCTGTCTTCTCACTGACAGCTGTACTTAAAAGAAACATTTGAATTTTATCACTGTTTCTTGAGGGTGTAAGTAATTACTTATTCTATTTTCCTAATACAACTCAATGAAGACAAGCATAGGTTTCTATGCTATTGACAGTAATCTGTCAATTGATGTACGACTGATAGTGTTCAATTCACTCATATTTATTTTAAACTAGATATCTTACAACTGGATGAGTTTGGTTCCAAGGCACAGGACAAAGGGCACTGGGCATCCCAGAAATGTCATGTAGAATTGCTTCCTCACTTGCTCTCACTAGATGACATCACACTCCATAACAATTTGAAAGGAAAACCTAGTTTTTAACAGAAACTCCACACATAATTTTCTACTTTTCGTTTCTTAAAGGGAACAAGGAAGGAGCACTATCAAATCTTCAAAATGCCAATGTATTTTTATTTTTTTGCAAGTTTTACTTGAAAGGCCACTATATGCCTAGCACATGAAAGAGAAAAGGAAATAAATCAAGTGATTTTAAGTTAATTTTAATATGAAAGTCACAGTATATTTTTTATAAAAAGAGTATTATTTAATAAGTGTATTTAGATATGAATTTGGTCCATGAATGTCATTCAAGTGAAAGAAAAGTCATTTCATAACTTTTCAAAAAATCAAAAATAATCTAATACGGTTTATTTCTTCTTGTCACATAGGGTTGACAGAAAATTTTAAATCAGTCATGTATTGTATTTTGGGATGGGAGATGGAGGCAGGGACCCTCAACAATCTCTAGGGTTCTAGGGTTTTATTAGATTCCCAAAGAGGCATCCTCCATCCAGAAAACTCGAAGAAGAACATTGGGTTTGGTAAGTATTGGTCAGGATGCTTCCTGACCAAGACCATGTACTTGACCAACAATTGACTCTTTTTCTGCCTTGGCCACTGGAATCTTCCACCTTATTTCCCCAAACCAAGGTCCCTGGTATTCAGCTCCCAGGAGCCATACATCAGACATCAAACATCAGGCCTTTATCTGGGGTTCTGTAAGTTTTAGGCTAAAAGTTTTTCCACTTCCAAGACCCACAACTCTAATTTCATTTCTCTTGGAAAATTAACTCCACGCAGGGCTATTTGTCTTTTTCAAATTAAAGCAATAACCTCTCCTTTCTCTATTCTGGAATAGGAATGAAATCACAAAGCTGTTTACTTATAATGGAGACAGGGGTAAGATAAGGAGAGGTCAGACTTGTGAAAACATTAAGGCTATTCCCCAACCCTGCCTACCTGGAAATGGGGAGAATACAAATTGGTACCACTCTTCCCTAATGGGTCCATAGCAACAAAAAATCCTGGGCACTGGTTTTTTTTCTTAAAAATATACCTTGTTATATAAGTTTTATAAATATATACATAAGCAAAAAGATTAAAAATGAAGTAGAATGTTAATTAAACCTTTTCAAAAACCCTTTAATCTTATCTCTTACAACTCTTCTACTTTACAAATAATTCTATAAGAACTAGGGACCACAGCCCTAATCATACTGACATATGAGTAAAAGGACTAATTGTTAATAGCTCAAAGGGTGTATGTTTTATGACAGTACAACACTGATTTCCTTAGAGAGGCAAATTATAAACTATTATCTATAGTCACTAAGTAAAAAATGGAAATAATTCACTTCTTACTCAGTAACCATAAAATACAACTCTCAAGTGCTTTATACAATAAAAATACACTGTAAGTTTGAGATGTGCTACCTGTTGTACAAAAGTAATGGGACTTCTCTGTTCTTTCAACAGCAACAGCAGAAAGTAGTTTTCCTGTTTGAAGTTCTTACTGTCATTTTACAAGAGGCAGACTAGATGTTACCGGTAAGATTCAAGCAACTTGCTATTATTGCTAATTTAGATAATAACATTGTCCATATTATTATGATGTAATGACTTAGGGAATATATTTCACAAATCATTTTCCAGGAAGTTATAGAAAGAAAACCTTCAAGTGGAAGAGTTTGGTGCCTGTTAATTTCCTATGTAGTTTTTAAACGACTTTATGAATTGTCTTGTGCTCCCTGTGTTTCCTTTTCTAAATAAATTTCAAAATTGAAATATCTTGAAATATTTGAAAACATACATATATATATATATATATCTGTGTGTACACACACACACATACAGTTGGCCCTCCATATACAGAGGTTCTGCATACATGGATTCAACCAACCGCAGATAGAAAATATTTGTAAAAATAATAGTACGGTAATAAAAAGAATATAAATAAAAATCAATATAGTATAACATCTATTTACATAGCATTTATTTTATACTAGGTATTATAAGTAATCTAGAGATTATTTAAAGCATATAGGAGGATGTACATAGGTTATACAGTTCACCCTTAAACAATGTGGGGGCTAGGGCTGCCAACTTACCATGCAGGCACAAGTTCACACACAACTTTTGACTTTCCAAAACATAACCACTCTACTATTTACTGGAAACCTTATCAATAACTTCAACAATCAATTAACAAATATTTTAATGTTATATGTTTACATATTGAATTCTTATAGTAAAGTAATCTGGAGAAAGGAAAACATTATTAAAAACCCATCACAAGGAAGAGAAAATCTATTTACTATTCATTAAGTAGAAGTGAGTCATCATAAAGGTGTTCATTCTTGTCATGTACAAGTTGAATAAGCTGAGAAAGAAGAGGAAGAGGAGGAGTTGGTCTTGATGTCTTAGGGGTAGCTACCTGGGGAACAGTAGTGTGGCATTTCTACACCTCCCAGACAGAGAATGGAGACCTAGCAGGAGGCCAGTACCCACCTCTGCCTAGCAGTAAGAAAGCTATGACATCAATGATGGCTGAGTGGGAATCTGAACTTCTACCTACAACTGGCAGTTATGATGTGGTACTTCACCTTCCTCTGCTCAAGTAGTATGAAAGGAAGCCAGCTGAACCAGAAAATTTAGATAAGGTTAAGTTTCAATTAATGTCCTGGTTTCAACTGAAAATCTCTAGTTATTCCAAGAACCATGAAGATAAATGTTAAAGACAACCAATAGATGGCCAAATGAAGATGGCAAAGGTGTGAGACTTCTCTAGAAAAAAGTTTTAAAGCAGACATTCTAAAAATGCTTTAATGAGCAATTGTAATCACACTTGAAAACAATGACAAAATACTGCCAGCAAAGAAATGCAAAATATAAAAATGAACCAAATGAAAATTTTAGAACTGAAAAACACAATAACTGAAATTTAAATTACCAAGGACAGAGAAGTATATTAAATACTGAGTCAATCCATCAAGAAGATATAGCAGTCCTGAATGTATATACACTAACGTCAGAGATTTTAAAAAGTGTGAAATAAAATATAATAAAAATGAAAGAAGAAATATACTGATTGGCAGCAAGAGTTAAAGACTTTGCACCTGTCTTTCCACAATTGATAGAACAATTACACAAAAACCTAGTAAGGATATAGAAGAACTCTAGACACCCTAAACCAATAGGATCTAATTGATAAAAAACATTCCACCAATTAACATCAAATACATATTTCTTTCAAGTACCAACAGACCATGTATCAAGTTAGAGTCTATACTGCACCATAGAACAAGCCTTAGCAAATGTAAGAGGTTTTAAATGAGGCAGAGTGTGTTCCCTGAACACAATGGAATCAAACTAGAAACCAGTGACAGAAAGATTACAAAAAAAATTTCCAAACAGAAACCAAGCAACATATTTCTAAATAGTCTGTGGGTCAAGGAAGAAATCTCAAGGAAAATAAAACATAGATTAAACTGCATTAAAATGAAAACACAACATATCTAAATTAGAGCAACACAGTTAAAGCAGTGCTGAGACAGAAACTTATAGCACTATATAAATCCAAAGCAAGCAGATGGAAAGAAATAATAAAGACAAGAGCAAAATCAATAAAATTAAAAACAGAATAACAACTCAAAAATCAATGTGACATGTACCTGGTTGTTGGAAAATGATCCATAAAATTGATAAACCTTTTTTTTTTTTTTTTTTTTTTTGAGACGGAGTCTCGCTCTGTCGCCGGGGCTGGAGTGCAGTGGCCGGATCTCAGCTCACTGCAAGCTCCGCCTCCCGGGTTCACGCCATTCTCCGGCCTCAGCCTCCCGAGTAGCTGGGACTACAGACGCCCGCCACCTCGCCCGGCTAGTTTTTTGTATTTCTTAATAGAGACAGGGTTTCACCATGTTAGCCAGGATGGTCTCGATCTCCTGACCTCGTGATCCGCCCGTCTCGGCCTCCCAAAGTGCTGGGATTACAGGCTTGAGCCACCGCGCCCGGCCAAAATTGATAAACCTTTAGCAAAGAAAGCGAGAAGATGCAAATTACCAATATCAGCAATGAAACAGAGAATATCACTATAGACAATGCAGACATCTAAAGGTTAACAGGGAATATAACATACAACTCTACATATATAAATTTGACAACCTAGAAGAACTAATTCTCTAAAAAAATGAACTACCAAAATATGATATGAAATAGAACATTTGAATAGTCACATAGCCATAAAGAAATTGAATTCCTAATTAAAAATGCCCAAATAAAAACTTCAGGCTAATTTCACTGTAGAATTTTATAAAACATTTAAAGAAGAATTAACACTAGTTATAAACAATACCTTCCAAAAAACAAGTCTATTCAGTTCATTTTTTGAAGCTAGTATTACCCTGATACCAAAAGCAGACACAATCAGCATAAAAAAGAAAACTACACATCAATATCCCTCACGAATTTGAGCTATAAAAATTTCTAACAAATTTAAGCAAATAGCATTCAGCAACATATAAAAAGAATTATACATCATAACCAAGTAGGGTTTATTATTCCAGGTTTGCAAAGCTGATTCAATATTCAAAATCAGTCCATTTAATCTGCAATATTAACTAACTGAAGAGAAATATCACAAAATCATATCAGCTGATACAGCTAGTACAATAGCACTAACACGTAACAAAATTCAATACCCATTCATAATAAAAACATATAGAAAATAGGAGTAGTCAGGCACTTTCTCAACTTTGTAAAGAATGTCTACAGAAATCAGATATCTTTTATTTAATATTAAAAGATTGAAAGCTACTTTTTAAGATAGAGAATAAGGCAAGAATGTCCACACCTATCACTCTTACTCAACATAGTGCTGGAAGTTCAAGACTCTACATTATGGGAGGAAAAAACAAAACAACAACAACAACAAAACAGAAAATGTGTTCACATTGAAATGAGAAAAATAAAACTGCTTTTTCTGAGATGACATGATTTTCTTTGTGAAAAAAAAATTAGCAACCTTTAAATACAAAACCTCTTGGAACAATACGTAAGATCAGCAAGTTTACAAATATAAGATAAACAGAAAAAAATCAGTTTTATTTCTATACATTTGCAATGAATGAGCATATAGACACTAAAACAAAAGAATACATCATGTATAACTACTCAAAAGAATACACTTAAGAGTAAATCTGACAAAATGTATATAATTACAAAACATGACTGAAATAATAAAGAAGATATAAATAAACAGAAATACATCCCATCTTCATAGACTGGAACACAATATTGTTAGGATGTCAATACTACTCAAAACTATTGATAGATTCTATGCAATCCCTATCAAGACCTCAATGGCATTTTTTGAAGAAACAGAAAAACCCACCTTAAAATTCATTTGGAATTTCAAGAGACCCCAAATAGCCAAAACAACTGATGGAAGATTCATACTTCCTGATTTTAAAATTCACTATAAAGCTACAGTAATAAAAAATAAAAACAGTGTGGTATGGGTATATACAGATATATAGACCAATGGAATACAATAAAGAGCCCAGAAATAAACTCTCATGTACATGGTCAAATAATTTTTGACAAAGATATCAAGACCATTTAATGAGGGAAAGGACAGAATTTGCTACAAATGGTGCTAAGAAAACCTAATATCCACACGCAAAAGAATGAAGTTGGAATTTTACATATCATCACACACAAAAATTAATCAAAATGAATCAAAGACCTAAATGTAAGAGTTAAAACCATAAAACTCCTAGAAGGAAACACAAGGCAAAAGCTTACAACATTGACCATTGATTTTTTTTGGCTATGATACAAAAGGTAAAGATAACAAAACAAAATAAAAAAACAAATTGGACTTAATGAAAACTTAATTTTTTTGCTTCAAAAGACACTATCAATAAAGTAAAAAGGCCACCCACGACATTTGCAAATCATATATCTGATAAAGAATTGACATCTGATGTATAGAGAGAATTCCTAAAACTCAACTACTATAAAACAAACAACCCAATTCAAAAATGAGCAAAGAACTTGAATAGACATTTTTCCAAAGAAAATAAACAAATGGCCAATAAGCATGAAATAATGTTCAATATCAGTCATCATTAGTGAACTCCAAATCAAAACAATAATCACATACCACCTCAGATCAATTAGGATGACTAGTATCAAAACAGAAAATAACAAGTGTTGGTGAACACGTAGAGGAATTTTAACCCTTGTGCACCGTTGGTGGGAATATAAAAGGGCATAGCTGCTGTAAAGGACTATGGTGGTTCCTCCAAAACTTTAAAATAAAATTACCATATGACCTGGCAATTTTACTTCTGAGTATATACCCAAAAAACCTGAAAGCAGGGTCTTAAAAGAGATATTTGTACACCCATGTTCACTACAGCAGATTCACATTAGCTAAAATATGCAAGCAATGCAAGTACCTATCAACAGATAAGCAAAATGTGGTATATACATACAATGGAATATTACTCAGCCTTAAAATGAAAGACAATTCTGACCATGCTACAACATGATTAAATCTTAAGGACATTATGGTAAGCAAAATAAATCAATTATAAAAAGACAAATATTATATGATTCCATTTAGATGAGGTACTTAGAGAAGTTAAAATAATAGGGACAGAAAGTCAAATGGTGGTTTCCAGGGACTAAGCGTGTCTGGGAGAATGAGGAGTTATTGTTTAACAGGTACAGAGCTTCAGTTTTAAGAGGAAAAGAACTATGGAGAGGGATGATAGTGACGACTGCATGACATTATGAATGTGTTTAATACTACAGAATTGTATATTTTAAATAGTTAAGATGTAAACTTTATGTGTATTTTACCACAAAAAAAATACAGAATTTGTATGCTGAAAACTACAAAATTCATCAAAATGTCTTAAGCTACATCAGTAATTGTATGTATTCTTTTCTGTTTCCCAGGATTGTTACAGACTCATTTCTTTGCACATATATTTCTCTGTCATTTCAAATAAATTTGGATAATGAGGGGAACTAAACTCACGTGTTTAATCTGCCATCATAAACCTCAAGTCAGTCCTCTAAATTCTGTTTTCAGCTATGATTTTCCATATAATTATTGTAAATTCATTTTACTTAGATTTTCATCTGATTTTACCTACTTCCATAAGCAGATGATTTGACTGAAGAAATGACCACATCCCAATAACAATAAAACACTTTGATGCTGATAATTTTTAACACAATTGATTCTCTGTCAATCATTTTAAGGAAGACCAAAACAAAAAGCCTAAATGGAAAAAAAATTCATTAAAATGCAACTCTATAAAATGACGTATCAAAGGTAACGAAAACATATTTTTGTTTATAAGGTAGTTAGAATTAAACTCATCAGGGAAATGTGGGTCAAAAGAGGGCTTATAGTTTATCCTGGAGATAAGCAGTTATCAGAATGTGGTCTGTGGTCAGACTGCAAGGGTTCATATCTCAGATGCACCATTAACTAGCTGTGTGGCTTTGAAGAAGTTACTTAATCTTTCCTACAATCAGATTCATCTAATGTAAAATGTAATAATAGTTTATACCTCATAAGGTAATGTGAGGCTTAATAATCTATAAAAACACTTAAGATAAAGACCAGCATCTGACAATTTCTCAATAAATATTTCCTAATATTATTAAAACCTGTGTTTCTCAGAAACCATACATGGAGTGGTTCCCAGAAACTCAGACTGAATATTCTCTCAACATTAATTACAGTTACAAGATTCTATAGAAACCTATATTGTGCTGGATGAAATATTCAGCTATTTGGTGCCCAGTACAAACACTCAAGTAAGGTGACTAAAGTGCTTTGTACTGGTCTTATTTGCAATTTGCATTATTTTCTATCTGACAAGTCAGATGCAGATCTAGAACTGGTAGATTCTGACAATCCAAAACTTGTGGTTTTGATTTCATCTCATGTACCACATTAAAATGATTTTGTACTGATTTTCTATGCAAGAATTGTCATTTTTTGATTATATAAAACTTTCACCAAAAAATATAGAAAGGAGATTAAAAAGAGAGTCAGTGCTAAAACAGACTCTTTAAAAGCAAAAGCCTACCATCTGTAGCAGGAGGACTTTATAAAACCCAGGGGTGTCTTCTTACCCAACTGTCAACACCAGGAAACATGCCAAGGGGACAGATGCTAAAACTGGAAAGTCTCATCTAGGGCGTGACATCAGAGTCCTATAATTTCTCTCGAAAAAGGCAACAGTCACCACAATGGCAACGAGGTATTATTGAAAAAACAAAACGCCCTCCTTAATGAAGAATGGCTTCCATTAAATAGTTACACTACTAAAATTCTAGTAACAAAAATGAATATACTGGTCTGTGGGATTGGAAGTAAAATCTGTACTCTATTGAACAAGTTTCTAAGAGACCAGCAGGTACTTTTTTAATCACTGGCAACAACAGGAAACATAAAATCAATCAGGGAAATAATAACAGAAGCCATTACTAAAAATAGTTTCCAATCCCAATGCAGAGTTAAAAACAATAAGGAAATATATCCGTCTTTTTTAACAATACACTGACAACTATGTGATAATAAAAATTGGTAACTCAAAGGTAACATCCAGCATTAAAAATGAAAAATAATCTATAATTACTACTATTATCTGGGGAGTTTATGTTTGCTTTATCTCATTTTACTCTAAGGCTAATAGATTAAGAGATTTTCTTCTCATCAGTCAGTCCTTTCCATTTCTGTACCCCACTGCTTCTCGTTTCTATTTACAGAGAGGAAAACTCATATCTGTCCCTATAGGATACAATGCCATATTCGTTGCTGAACACATATGAAAATGCTGAGTTACTTGCCAAATAGTGAAATAAAGGCAGAAAAGACACATTTGTCAAAACACATTTAGGGGGCTGTATCTTGAAGTATTAACCCGAGTACTCTTCTGTATACATTTTGTGCACACTTCTCATTCCGTAATCTGAAGGGAACTCCAGTTTGTGAGCTAATTTTCTTTTCCCCTACCCATATTAAAGCAATGACTCAAGGAAGCCTCAAGCCTCTGGGCATAGAAGAAGTATTTGAAAGACTTAGATGTATGCTTGAGTCGTTCTGTTCCAAAAGCCAAGATAGGATTAAGGTTGGGAGTCTCTGGGGAGTAGGAACTTATAGCTACATGAAAACGAAGGTGAAGAAGGATGGATGGTCCTTCCCCAAGTGGTAATAAGGAAGCCAAATGACAGAAGAAAGATAGAGAAAAAGAGAGTAATCAACTATTGTGTGAGAGCACCAACTCATCAGTCATGGAAAATTCAAGTGGACGCTTATTCTAAGAATCTTAAATAGAGACTGGGAAGTTGAACTCTTTATGTGGGAATGAGGACATGAAAGAAAAAATATCTTGCGCTCTGTCCAACGTGAAATTCTGGACACAGTTGAAAATTTTCTCAGAAGCTGGTACAGTGGTTATCGTATAAAAATAACATTTAGTTCTCTGTAGTAATTTAAGATCTCTTTTTGCATAGGAAATAGTATAATAGGTTAATACTCCCGCACGCTATAGATTTTATAAACTCCCTTATACTAAAAAGTATAAAAACAGCACCTGAGGTTCTACCCACTCCCACAAAAGTAACTTTAGAAGATAAGAAGTCTGAAAGTTATTTTTTCTTAATTATACAATTTATGATTTCTGCTTTCTAGTTTTTTAAATAAGTACTACACTAACAACAATAAATAATTTAAAGTAAGAACTTTGGGTGGGTTTCTAAGATATTTACTAATGTAGTCCCCGTTTCCATGTTCTTCACTTCATCTGGTACTATTTTTCTCCTCCTCCTGAAGGACTTCTTTTAACAATTTTTCATGATGTGGAGCTTTCGGTGATTATTTCCATTTAGTATGTATGAAAAAAAATTGCTTAATTGCACCTTCGTTTTTTGAAAGATAGTCCTTGCTGTTTACAGCAGTCTAGCTTGGTTTCTTTTCCCCTTTTCAGTATTTTACAGATATTTTTCACTGTCTTCTGGCTTGCATTCATTTTGAGGATTATCTGCTGTCATCCTCTATTCTATACATACGTGTCTTTTTGTTTCTCCAGTTACATTTAAGATTGTCTACACGAATTTAATTTTTAATTCTTTTTTGTAGTATATAGTTTTTAATTTTTGTGGCTACATAGTAGGTGTACATATTTATGGGGTACATGAGATGTTTTGATATAGGATTCGATGTGAAATAAGCACATCATAGAGAATGGGTTACCTATCCCCTTAAGCATTTATTCTTTGAGTTACAAACAATTCAGTTACAGGCATTACATTATTTTAAAATGTGCAATTAAGTTATTATTGACTACAGACATCCTATTGTGCTACCAAATAATAAGTGTTACTCAGTCTTTAATTACTTTTTTGTACCCATTAATAATCCTCATCTCCCCACCCCCACCCCCACCTCCCTTCCCAGCCTCTGGTAACCCTCCTTCTGCTCTCTATCTCCATGAGTTCAATCGTTTGGATTATTAGATCCCACAAAAAGTGAGAACATGCAATGTTTGTCTTTCTGTGCCTGGCTTGTTTTACTTAACACAATGATCTCCATTTCCATCCATGTTGTTGCAAATGACTGGATCTCATTCTATGTTTGTTGCGGCACTGTTTATACTAGCAAAGATTTGAAAGAAACCTAAGTGTCCATCAACAGATGAATGGACAAAGAAAATGTGGTACATATACAATGGAGTACTATCACTAATTTTAACGAATTTAATTACGGTATGTCTTAGGGTAGTTTTCTTTGTTTTAACTCCTTGAGATTTATTGAGCTTCTTGAATACATATGTACATGGAGTTTCAGTTTTCATTAAATTTGGAAAATTTGTGGCTACTGTTTCTTCAACTATTTCGTCTTCCCACTCTTCACCTTTAAGAGAACCCCCACCTGACTGATGCTCTTTAAAAAAAAAAAAAATTCTGTGTTTCATTTTGAATAGTCTTCATTACCATGTCTTCAAAATCATCAGTCTTTTCTTCTGCAATGTTTAATTTGCCATTAATTCCATACAGTTTGTTTTTCATCTCCAACATTATAGTTTTCATGTCTAGAAGCTTGGTTGGAGTATTTTTAATATTTCTATGTATCTCTACTGGTTCAGTCCTTCCTCGAGCTTTATGTACATAAGGAATACAGTTTTAATAACTGTCTTAATGTCCTTGATTGATTTTTCTCCTCTTTGTGGATCATATTTTCCTGCTTCTTTGAATGCCTGGTTACTTTTAATTGGATGCCAGAAATTGTGAAATTTACTGTATTGGATGACAGAAACTGTGAACTTTACATTGTTAGGTACTAAATATTTTTGTATTTCCATAAATATTTTTGAGTTTTTTTCTGAGCAAATTTATTTGTAAATAGTTTCACCTTTTCAAATCTTGCTTTTAAGCCTTTTTAAGCAGATCTAGAACAAACTTCAATCTAGAGACAATTTTGCCCCAATATTGAAACAAAACCTGCCTGCATATTCTACACAATGTCACAAAATTATGAGGTTTTCTTCTCTGTCTGGGTGAACAAGAACTTTCCCTGGCCTTGCCTGATTTCCAGCACATGACCTCTACTCACTTTGAGTGGTTCCTTCTCAGCCTCAGGTAGTGTCCTCATTCATGGACATGAGCTCATCAGTCCCCAGGTGAAGACTATAGATCTTTGCAGATGTCCAGAGTTATTTCTCTGTTGTAGCTCTCCCCTCTCTGATGTTTGGCCTATAAACTCTAGCCACTACGATGACCTCTCCGGATTCCAACTTCTCCTCAACTCAAAGACACCTCTATGCTTCACATGGGTTCCCTTCTCTGCACCCACAATCTGGAAAAAGGATAAGCAGTAAGCTGGGGCAGTTTTAGGGCTTACCTCATTTGTTTCTTGTCTCTCAGGAATCACGGACTTCCTTGTCTGACATCCAATTGTCCTGAAAATTGGTGTTTAATATATTTTGCTCAGTTGCTTCAGGTAGAAGAGTACACCTTGTTTCAGGTAGAAGAGTACACCTTGTCCCTGTTACTCCATCTTTGAAGGTATGGAATTTTGGATTTGTTTTTCTTTCATATATATCCTTTTAAAGATATATAAGCTTGTTCTTTTCTCCCCACACTTGTTGCTCTTTACAAGTTCTGTTGCTTCATTGCATATATACATTATAAAACCCTCTGAGTTGGTAAGAGTAAGTTAATTCAGGGTCGCCACAGGCAGAATCCAATGTCAGGTTTGTTTTTGTTTTTGTTGTTGTTTTAGAGTAAGTCAAATCAGGGGGCCACAAGCAGAATCCAGTGTCAGGTTTGTTTTTGTTTATTTTTTATTTTATTATTATTATTTTATGAACTAGTTACTCCTGTCACTCTCTTCCACTGTAAAAGGGCAAGATCCAATGGCAAACAGGTATACACTTGTGTTGCCTTGAGTGTCTCTTAGTTTTAAAATAGGCTGAGGTTCTAAGTATTAAAATGACCCACAATAAGAACTGCAATAATTAAGATTATGACTTGTTATACCAACCAACATATGACAAACTTAGAAAAACTATATATCATTTACAATGACAAGAGAGGAAAGAGGAGCAGAGGAAACAGAAACTCCAAGAATAATTCAGGAGACATTGCAAGGTTCCAAAAGCCACAAAAAATTTTACGCACTGTCCTCAGACTTAAATAGAGACACAGTAGTCTCTCCCTAGTAGTAGAAATTATAACTTAAAACTCAAAATGGAACTTATTACAGATTTTAATGAATCAATTAAGAAAGATAAGAGATAATTTTTTAAATCCAAACCATAACAATTTGCTATGAAACAGTGAAAGGCATGTCACTCCAAGATTACTCAGTTTTCTTTTGCTTTGAAAACTATAGGGCAGGCGAAGTGAAAGATTTCCAAACAATGTATTTCTTCAAAAATGTGGAATATTCTGCAGAAAATAAATATTAAAATAGTAATTAAATGAAGTCATCTAAGATAACTTATAAAGGACAAACTACATTTCAGAACAATTTTTAATGCCTGTATGTATGTCTAGTTCCATTTTTAAATTGAACATCTGGAATTCTTAATAACCAAAAACGTTTGTACTAACATCAAAAGTCAAGAAAATTAACTACTTCCCAGAAGAAAACAAAATAATACAGAATTTTATTAAGTGTATTTCTAACGTTTCTCTTCATGTTTGGAGAAAAGCTGCCACATAATTAAAACAATTCTTACCCTATAAAACTGTCTTCCAATCTCAGGTGGTTTAAGTGAACAGGAATACAGAATAAGAAACAGGCCCGTGGCTGGGCGAGGTGGCTCACGGCCTGTAATCCCAGCACTTCGGGAGGCCGAGGTGGGCGGATCACGAGGTCAGCAGATGGAGACGGTCCTGGCTAACAGTACGGTGAAACTCCGTCTCCACTAAAAATACAAAAAATTAGCCGTGCGTGGCAGCTACTCAGGAGGCTGAGACAAGAGAATGGCGCGAACCCAGGAGGCGGAGCTTGCAGTGAGCCGAGATCGCGCCACTGCGCTCCAGCCTGGGTGACAGAGCTAGATTCCCTCAAAAAAAAAAAAAAAAAAAAACACCAGAAAGAAAGAAAGAGAGAGAGAAAGAAAGAGGCCCACAAGGGGAGTGAAAAGTTAGCTAGCTAAAGCCATGACTATTACTTGACTAAACATAAGTGGAACTTGTTTACTGAACAGCCTGAAGTTGATGTGGGGCTGGGGGGAAAGTCTCCCTTTTTCTCTATTTTCTGCCGTTCATTTCATTCTGTTGAGTCCTCATTCTTAAATACTCTGACAACATCTCAGCCTTTCAGGTAACTTCCTGGTATAAAAGAGTACCTTTACCGATAACTACAACTCACTTTTATTACTAAGTAGTTCAAAACTCTCTAAAATCAAACCTCACTCTCAATTTTTTTCACTCGCTATCAATAGGGATGTATAGTCTGACCTTTCACTCTCTCCATCTCCTCCCTCACCCTCTTTCCTTCTTCTCTTTCTTACAAAATTGGACAGGACAGTAGGCATGGTAATTAATAGTACAGGGGTGAAACACAAGCACCTCTCGATTCTATCTTGTGGAGCACACGCTGGTGGTCTTGCTCTCCATTCTAGCAATCAACAGATGCTGGGTTTTTTTATAGGACACATATAGGGTTGTTGTTGTTTGTTTTGATTTGTTCTGAGGTGCCTCACACTTAATTATGGTTGATACTTTACTAATTCACTCTTTGTAGAGGATGAAGGAGAGGGTGGGCTGTAATTCTAATGACTTCTTTCTCAGATTCCAACCACGGAAAATCATCCTAGATTTTCTTAAGGTTAGGAGGTGCTCCCCTCCAGCAAGTAGCCCTTTTTGGCAAATTCTTCTTAGGACAGGTAATTCCAGCTATTTCCTCCAGAATGCAGTTCGCTTATGGCAAACTAAGGCATCCTTGCCATTTAAAATGCTAGACGCATTATCTGCTTTCAGTCTTGCAGAATTCTGTCTTCTAGGGTATCTTCAGCACATTTTCATGCAAGTGGGGTGCAAATATTTGTTTCTGTTAGAAGTATATTCATTTTGAAATTAAGGATATTTAAACTTCAGCATCCCTTCCATAAGACTCTTCCAAATCCCTGATGAAGGACTTAGAAATATGTTGACATTGTGAAAGTTTGTAAAATTTGCAAATGTAATATAGAGTTCTTTATATTGTATAAGTTTCAGGACTCACAAATCTTGGATGCTTCTGACAGTCTCTATTCACTTAGGCACACCAAACCCCAACAGCATCAAACACGTGTCAGGTCTCCTAGGAACTCTCACTAGGATTTGTCCTCTTCAATCTTCTATGGGATAAGAATGATGAAATGCCCCAGGACGACAAACTCCCCAATAGGCTGACACATTCTGCATTAATAATTCTTGTCAACATACTTCCACAAATCAAGGCTGGCAATGGGGGTGAATAGTCACTGAAGCAGTTTTTCAATCATTTTTGACAGTCCTACATGAATGTAGCTAGGCACTTTTTACCCAGTAATTTCAGCTTTGGGGCTTCAACCTTTCAATTTAAGACAGCAAGGAATTTTTCATAGAAATGTCTATTATATAAGCATTCATTCACCTGAGACAATGCAAGTGGATATCACTGACTCAGGCTTCCTCCTTCATCCAAAGAGGGCCTCAACTTAAAACTAATGAAAATATGCAGGAAGATAAATTTATTTTATATTTTATTTTATTTTCCTAGGAAAACTTGTTTTTGTTTTTCAAGGCAAAATAGAAACAAAGCAGAACATTCACTGTTTATTATAAATGTTCATTGTATCTCAATGAAAAGGAAAACATTGCAAGTTAATTTTGCAGGAGGTAGGACTCTAAGATTTTTAAATTTAAATGTATAATTAATATAGAGCAAGTTAATTTAAAAAAGCATTCACTTGAGAATTAGGTTTAAGGGTAGATAGTTCAAATACAGACACTAAAAAATTAATTTTGTAATAAAAGAAGTAAAACAGAATCTGCCAGTGATAGAATCTGTTTCAACACCCAATATGGGTTCTTACCATAAGTAAAATGACCAGTTTATCTCTAAGTTTGTAAAAAGGAAAGTAGATTTTATAAAACAAAATATGTACATACAAATAGGTTAACCAAAAATCAACACTAACTTTTTATTAGTTTGCTTTTTCCAGTGTTGTTCTGGGCAGACTTGGCTTCTGTTTCCTAGAAATGCACTAAACATGTGATTTGTTTTCCACTTTTAAAATAAATCACTGATAAATGCTAAATGTGCTTTTGTACTTTCCATCCTTGATTAATCCCTGGTACTTCCAAGTGATCTGTAAATAATGCATGATTTTGAATGATCTCTTGCCAGACTGTTTACAGCAGGCCAAAAGCTACACATTGGATTTTGATAGGCAGTTAACAAAACAGTGCAAAGAAAACAGAAATGAGCAGCTAATGAGCTACTTGGAATGGCAACTCATGGAGATGATGTGAGTAAACAAAAGGTATATTTTAACATGTGTTAGTCTCTTCCCTGGCACAATGTAATGAATACACTATTGCTATACTAGCACTACTTATCAGTAGAACATGATGATAATTTTTTATCACACAAAACTTCAAACCAAGTGGTAATACAATGAAAAAAACTGATTGAAGTCACAAGTCTTTTGAATCTTGTTCCAAAACATGAGCCTGTAACATGTTTTTGTTTGTCTGTTTCTCAAGAATCCATTAAAGTCTGCAATTGTCTTTCATTTATCCAAACACCAATGGGTAGGAAAAGTATTGACTGTCATGAAGTAAAGGAAGGAATGAAAAACAGAACCCATAAATGCTATTCTAATTAGGAAACAGTGACAAATTCCCGTAGCAACCAAATTGTCCTGGGATAAATAAGACATTTAGATATAAAAAATGCACACGTATGCAAGGGGCAAAACTCACTTCTTACAAAACTCTAAAAATTGCATTTCATAAGGAGATCAAAATTAATAAAATGTATTTCTAGTACTTTTTAACTTAATAGGCAGTACCTTGACTTTTTATCACGCCGGTCAAAGTTTAAATTGAGACTTTGACTTATAAGAGGCAAGTTAATCTTTGACATTTCCTCATTTACAAACATGGGGAAATAATGCCTAATTCATGGAGATAGTGTGAGTTAAAAAAAAGGTGTATTTTAACATGTTTACTGTCTTCCCTGGCACATTATAATGAATACACTACTGCTGTACTAGCATTACATATCAGTAGAACATGATGATAATTTTTTACCAAAGACCCACTGAAATGAATTATTTTCATTTGATAGGAAAATGTTTTATCTAAGAATGCATGGGCTTACCCTGGAATCCCCTCCATTTTAAAGAAAAAAAAAAGTGAATCAGATTGTTTTATTTGAAAAAGTACTGAATACGGCCGGGCGCGGTGGCTCAAGCCTGTAATCCCAGCACTTTGGGAGGCCGAGACAGGCGGATCACAAGGTCAGGAGATCGAGACCATCCTGGCTAACACGGTGAAACCCCGTCTCTACTAAAAAATACAAAAACCTAGCTGGGCGAGGTGGCGGGCGTCTGTAGTCCCAGCTACTCGGGAGGCTGAGGCAAGAGAATGGCGTGAACCCGGGAGGCGGAGCTTGCAGTGAGCTGAGATCCGGCCACTGCACTCCAGTCTGGGCAACAAAGCGAGACTCTGTCTCAACAAAAAAAAAAAAAGAAAAAAAAAAAAAAGAAAAAGTACTGAATGCAAAAACTGTCTCTCTGTTTTTTCCAGAGCAAGATCTGTTCACCTATCACTATTTGAAAAGGCAATTTCATATGGCAACAAATATATAAGACAGTAATGCATAGATACCATCCTTACATTTATAAACAAAAAGCACTAGTTTATATATAATATATATATATATTTAAAAGATACCAAAAGAAGTCATTTGCCTTACTCAGAGCAACTCAAATATGTATATAACACATACATTTCAGAAAAAGTATTTTCCTTTAATTAACTAGATAAATTATCTTATTCACAAAACAGATAAATTCACAAAACAGATAAATTTTACACTTTGTACTTAGGTACAAAGTGTAAAAATGATACGAAATTAAAGCTACTAATTCTAACATAAAATTTTCATCATATAAATTTGAGTTTTCAAAATTGTTCGGGATTTTGCTAATCCAAAAGAATCTATTTGAATAGCTTCATGATATGGCAACTCCACCTCTTATTTTTGATAGGCAGAATTTCAGAGTTCTCACACCCTGTCTCACATAGAAGGGCAGGTAATGTTACTCAAATCATACCATACTGTGTCACTCCTTCAAGCCTTTGCTCTTAGTGCTGGCTAAAATTCATCGTTTTAAAATTCTAGTGAGATGACATTTCATCTGAATAGGCTACCTTGACCTCAAACTCTCAGAGGCATTTAATCATATTCTTATCTAAATGATCCTTCTGTACTCCACATCCTTCTATTATAAGAATCATAACACAGAGTCTAAATGAATTATATTCTTACCTCTTTTTAGAAAAAAATATGCTAAATTACTTTTTAAATGTGATTTCAATTTTTGGTAGGTTTATTTCACCATACTTCAAATAGGGAATAATTATAGGTTAGTGCAGAGTGTGATTTGACAATGTATCGTAGACGAAGAACCATCTAGTGGAAGGGCATTTTTAATCTATGATGCGATTCAAACTAGAATGTATTGAAAAGAACGGAAGAAAAGAGCTTCTCATCTGAGCACAGTTAAGGTTACAATAAAATTTGTTGTTTCTGTAATACTTTATGAGGTTTAATGTTTATATCTGCAAAATTAGTTAAAAAAAAAGTTGATGCAGCTTTTCTTTATTTACACCTTAGCCTTATTTCATATTTAAAAAGCAATACAGGTTAACACCAAATCACTAAAACTAATAATTTTAATACTCTTTACCACTATTTTTCCTACTTAAGTTAGCTTTTATGGGAAAAATATTAAATATCTTCATTGTCTTACTTGGACTTTTAAATTATTAAGCTTGAGAAATTTTATATAAAATAATACCTTTTCATTGTATTGCTTTATTAACATAACTTTTAAAACTTGGCTGAGCAAGGATTTCCTTTTTTCTCGGATTATCCATTCTTTCATCTCATTATTTCTTACTAAGAGAATCTTTTAATTTAATCAAAAAATATGTACAACTAAAACTACTCCATTTTTTAACTCTTCCGGTTGGGGTCAGTGGGTAGGAGGAGGTTGTTCTGATCAATGCAATGGAGAGATAATTTCCTAGGCAATGTCCTTTTCTGAATAAAATGGCAGAGTCTCTCCCGGAGAAAGCCCTGTTGGTCCTTAGTTACATCATTTCAGAGTTATAAGCAGAAAGCAGGGGCAACTGTTTTCTGCTTATAACTCTGAAATGATGCCTAGAGGTGCAGCAGCCATCTCAATGAACCCAACTAGGAAAAGCAAGTGTTAAAGACAGTAAAGGAGGGTAAGAGAAGCCTGGGCCTTTATATGAAGTCTTCGAGCAGATGGACCAGCCTGACTGCCTGCTGCTGAACATCTCCTTACAGATGAAAAATAAGCACTCAGCTATTGAAGTCATGGTTGGTTGGGTTTTCTACTATTTGCAATCAAATGCATTTCTAACTCATGCAATATTATTTAGAAGAAAATCTACTGCAAGTATAAACCCAGATTTCTGATATAAAGTTATTCTGATTTAAAATTATTTCATTACAGTTTGCTTTCTAATAAAACATTATTCTTATTCACTCTGTTTTTAAAAATTGATTTATGTAGTCTGTATTGCTTTATATATAGCATCTTAGTCCCCAGTCTCTGCTTCTCATTGATGATGAGAAGTCATGGTAATTAACTTTTGTTATCAAACATTATAAGCCAATATTCTGCTTCATTGCAGATGGTTCATATAATGATTAAGCTACTGAAAAACACTTTCAAAAATGCTATGTAACAAGAACAACAACAACAACAAGGCCTAAATCAACTAGGAGTTAAACTTACAGTTGTTGATAAAATAAAATCTACAAGGGGTATTGAGAACACTGACTATTATATTTAGGTTCATAGTCTAAGTCAAAGGAGCTTAATTAAATGACTGTGGCTCAATCAGTTAAAAGTTTCTCCTCTTATCACTTTATGACATTTTATTGCATTTAAAAATTAAAGGATTAGTTAAACTCTTCTATGATGATCTGGCTGGCAAAGTTAATTGTACAACATATAAATTTTGGAAGTGATCCTCCCAAAATGGCATACAGAAACCCGATTTGCAGTTTGTTCAAGTCACGCTAAATGTGCACTTGTCAACTAAAAAAATTCTGAAACTGAAGAAGACTTCATTTCTGGCACTCACTAAAAAGGTTTTCTTGTAAATATGTTGTAATTTCAAACAATTTCCATTCTTGATTAATGATTTTAGAGAATTTATTTAAGAAATTGGTATATATTACAGATGTTAAAACATTATTAGTCTTCAAAACTGAGTTTAACTTAGAACCCTATGATATTAATGATTTTGATGGCAAAAATGATAATTACTAATATTTACTGGATGGCCTGGAGTACTAGATAATGTGCTAAGCCCACTAACATGTTTTAATATTGTTAACACCTTAATATTGTTAATTTAATCCTTCCCTTTCCCACTAAAAAAATAAGACTGGTATAATTTCTACCTTCATTTTACGTATGAAGATACCAAGGCCAGGGGAAGTTATTCAACTGACCCAGAATCCCACAAATACTACATGGCATATAGAAACTAAAACCAGGCAATCTGACTCCAGTCTAGACCAAAATTCACCACAGGTGCTAAATCTTCAAACTACTATAGCCCAATCACCTGACATATTTTTAAATTGGCAAGTTTTAAATATCACGTGCTACATTTTTTTTTTTTTTTTTTTTTTTTTTTTGAGGCAGAGTCTCACTCCCTCGCCCAGGCTGGAGTGCAGTGGCGCGATCTCGGCTCACTACGAGCTCCATCTCCGGATTCATTCCATTCTCCTGCCTCAGCCTCCCGAGTAGCTGGGACTACAGGTGCCCACCACCACGCCAGGCTAATTTTTTTGTATTTTTAGTAAAGACGGGGTTTCACCGTGTTAGCCAGGATGGTCTCAATCTCCTGACCTCGTGATCCGCCCCTCTCGGTCTCCCAAAGTGCTGGGATTACAGGCGTGAGCCACCGCGCCCGGCC